>NW_016168365.1:0-19436 GCF_001687245.7 Rhagoletis zephyria | reverse complement strand
GCATGAAAATCCTAACCTCAAAAAAATCACCCGTTACATACATACATTACACTTGAAAGACTAAAAAAAAGTGTCGTTTGTGTTAAATCTCTCCCCAAATTTTATTAATTCTTTTAATCTAGAAACTTGTGCACATTTTTTTTCAAATAACTTATTCAAAAATTATTTTAAATAAAAAATTAACAAAAAAGGTGATTTGCATCGGCCGGGAATCGAACCCGGGCCGCCCGCGTGGCAGGCGAGCATTCTACCACTGAACCACCGATGCTGTTATTCAAGCCAGCGCCAAAGAGCAAACACAAACGCTAGGCAAGAGAGGGAGAGTGTGAGAGGAGTCATAAAGCATTGTTGACTTGCGATAAACATTGAATAAAATTTTCCGCGGTATTTTTAATTCACTTATGTACGCAAATAAATATATATTTTACATATGTATTTATTTATTTATAAATTTTTTATCAGTGTTTCACATTAGCAAATTCAAAACATGCGCGTGCTTGTGTTAACATGCAGATACGTACTTACTATGCGTATTTACATATAGTGGTCGCACCACATGTTGACGATTTTTAACAATTTTATTTTAGATGTTTTTTTTTTTATAGATATATTGTTCTAGCTTTGACAAAACTCTTATCAAAAAAAGTTAATAAATATTCGTAAAAATTTCGAGCTTGCTTTAGAAAGATTTTGAATACATATACATTCGAGTAGCGCATTGAGTTCTAGTAAAATAAAGTAAGGGGTTCAAGTAGCTAAAAATTTAGTTTTATATTTATTATGTTATTAGAAAATGCCCTGTGAGAACTTCAGTTGTTATGCGAATGTCTTGCATTGTCTATTCAGTAGAAATTTATACGACTACTAGTAATTTTTAGCAAAAAAAAAAACCGACTTCAACTCCCATATAAAAAAAATATATATATATATATATCTCATGATCCGCTGATCGGATCTTAACCAGATTAGTAAAAAGTATGCAAAAAGAATTATCGAAATCGGTTGACGTGGTCCAAAGTTATACATAAAAAAAAAAAAAAAAAAAAAAAATATTCCGACGAACTGATAACCTCCTCCTTTTTTGGAAGTCGGTTAAAAAAAGGAATTCACGGATATCCCTTCTATCTATATCAGGAAATGTTGTTCCCTAATGCACAACTTCAGCAGCCTTGCAATCTCCCTTAACGGCCTAGAGAAACCATACCTATAAAAGTCACCCATGTCTTATCCGAAACATGAGATTAGAAACTTAAATTGGCGGTGATCGAAGAAGAGGGATCACTATCGATATATGCAAAACTTTAATTTTAGTTGGTTTTCAAGTATTTTGATAGCAATTTCGGCAGGCAAAAAAAATTCTGAGTGGCAATACCCATACCACGTTACGTTCTAATTAGATTAACCAGCTACTGTTAGCTACTGGAAGATACATAAGTATGTACAAATTTTTTATAGATTTTTTATGTTATTTACTTTGTTTAATTTCATTTATTTTAATTCTGTTATTCAATTATTTTATTTTTAATTTTTTCCTCTTTTGTTTCATTCGTTTTTTTTCTTACTCTCATTTTTCAGATCTGGTGGACAGCACTGTCTGTTGCCTTGGGTCTGGACGTACGCGGTGATATAATCAAAGGTGTGCCATGTATCAAACGCTATCATCAATTATTCTGTCCGACAGCGGGCAATAGCTATCCAATGTGAGTATAAAAAAATAAAAATAATAATTTCGAGTGCTCGTATTTATAAAAGACGTAGCAGACATGTTGAAATACATAAAATATTTATCGCTCTTAAGGTGACAAGAAGCTAATCACTTGTCGATTGAGCTCGTTTACTTTGATTGTCTCGAATTGGTAAGGGAATAGATTTATTTTTGGGTTTTTTTTTTGACATATTTCCAGCTTTTGTTCATCTATTAACAAACTTTTTTTATTTACACATACCAATACAGTGACGAAAATATAAATAGGGAAGAGAAATTTTAGCAATTCGTCGAATTTTTATAAATGTGCTACAAAGTTTGAAATTTTGTATGGTTTTTTTTTCAGATAGTAAGCTTCTTATATTTTCATAAAACATAATAAAAAAATTTTCAAACAAAGAAAAATAGCCAAAACTTGCTAAAATGTCTCTTCCACATTTAAATTCTCGCCACCGCATTTATTTTGCGTAAAAAGTTTTTTATACATTCATTTATTTACTTCTTTTGTATTAATTGTTTTGTATTAATTTTTTTTTTTTTGCCACTTTAAACTCATCTATCGACTGCTACTCTTTTAACTATAATTAATTAAGCCATTAAACTCAACTCAATTTTATTAAAAGAAAAAAGGGCAAATCTTCACCTACTTTACTTAGTTATTATTATTATTTTTTTAATACAGAGTCATTAACTTAACCAGTCTATTCACATTGCGCTTTGTGTCAAAACTAATTTTAAAATTAGTGTTATTGATAATTTCAATGTTGTTTTGTGTTATTTAAGGTTGAACTTCTTCAATAATCTTATTGTTGACCTCTAAGCTATAGACATCGGGCGTTTTAACTAATGTGTAGTGATTAAATATAGCAGGCGGTTCCACTAGCATACTTTTTTTACACACTGCAATTGTCGGTAATACCCTAAAGCTAAAATTGGTTAAGACTAGATGGCTGCATAAAAATTTCCGTCAAATACATATGTATATGTATGTATGTATAACTTATCATTAAAAATTGCGTTCTTGGTGGCAAATAAAATTTATTTACTTTTTTTATTTACCTAAAGCAATCAACTGAGTGTAAAACTTTTAATGGAATAGCCCATAGAAGTAAATCTGGCAATTATTTGCTTTATTTATTAGATGATTATGGGCGAAATAGATTAATTTTAGAACTGCACTACTTTAGAAACCAGAAATTGATGCTTGGTTCTTAATTTTTTCTTAATGACATGTATTGCCACTTTATTGAAATTCAAAAACATATGCGCATTAGGGTAGTCCACAAAAAAAAATTAAAGCCGGAATTTTAATGCTCTCATCCCCCAGGATTGTTTTATATCGAAAAAAATATACCCGTTTTTTATTTTGAAATCAAGAAACAATTTAAAGGTCGCTCACAGCGCTCAAAATTTTCCATGAATTTTAAATGGAAAAAAAATTTTGTAGAAACGTTATAGAATTGTTCAAAATCAAAATTTGTTCTCCATTAAAAATACCCAATTATTTCTTTAAGCATTTTTTATTATAAACAATTTTTTATAGGATCCCTAAAAACCTCAAAAAATGCAATGGCAGGCCCCCCATAAATATCACTAGTATTGAAAAATGGAATCATAAACAATTGGTTATTATTATTAGTAGAAGAGAAACCAAGTTTTCCGATCGTAAAATATTGACTTTCAAGAATTCTTTGACTTTGAGCGCTTTGAGCAGCCCTTAAATATTTTTGATTGATAAAAAAAATAGGGGTACATATAATTTTTTTCTTTTACATATAATTTTAATTCCCACTTTACTTTTTCACATACATCTTTGGACCACCCTCATGTACATACATATAGTGTGGGTGTTTACACCAGGCTGGCTATCGGGCTATCTGCTTTTGTGGCTATGGCTTTTTATTCAGTTTGCAACAATAAAATACACTGGCGCACACAATAAATTTTAAGCAGGTACACTAGTAACCGGCATAAAGTAGATACCTGATCCCACAATATTGAGCTTCTACAGAAATCGTTTGCGATGCTTTGTAGCTGATGGTAATAATCTTATTACGCTTCAATATTCTCGTTAGTATTCGTATTTTGCCATATCAATAGCTGTTCTATCTTTCGCATTTACACCATTTCTCCGCGCACACTTCGGCTCTTCCACTTCTCGGAGCACCACAATGTCCCGGACCCCAGCATATATGAACGTTGTTCTATCAAAAAGATTGTACCTAATAAAGTTCTGCGAACAAAACTTTTCGCTTTACTTAAACAATTGGCTTTAGCAGAAGAAGGGGCACTATGACCTGAAAGATTTTATATATCGCTAGAGAGATGTCAGCGCAGAACTTTCCAACTTGGAAAAAGAAACTAAGAAGTTGTTTATCTAGGATCCAGCATAAACACCAAGAATAGCGTCAATCTGGAGATCGAGCGAAGGATAACTTTTCT
Source organism: Rhagoletis zephyria (assembly GCF_001687245.7). Taxonomy (NCBI): domain Eukaryota; kingdom Metazoa; phylum Arthropoda; class Insecta; order Diptera; family Tephritidae; genus Rhagoletis; species Rhagoletis zephyria. The sequence continues at coordinate 15,289 of NW_016168365.1, read as the reverse complement.
CAACAGGTCCCATTTCGGTAGGCAACTGAAAAGCAGAGCCCTCTCTCGACAAAGAAAAATTACGCTCTAGAAGTCTCTCGTCAAGCACGTTCCTTTTTATTAGAAGGGTTTGGAGGCTTTCAAGATAACCGTTCTACGCAAGATCTGCGGCCCTGTTTCCATGGCTGACGAGTGCCGACATTTTTGTAAGATTCAATTTGTCGCAGGTTAAGATTGCTAATGCTTTCGCCTGTAATGCTGTGAAACCTTTGCCCATTGTAGTGAACGTTTTTGGATCAGTAAATATGTACCAGCAAGCACACTATCATTCACCCTTGTACCATCTGTACATCGCTAGGAACTTACTGCCAGAGCAGATCTGCTTGCTAGGAAGCATTTTTCCAACTCTGGTATCTATCCAAACATAGCTGCACCAAGCTTTTTTTTTATAAAAGTTATCGTTACAAAGTCGCAGTGGCAACGTCCTCGTGGCTGCTGTTGCTTAAAGTTTCCGTTGCTAAAAGACATGCCAACCTTTGAAACTTATCAATATGTGGTGGGTTCAATTCCTGGTCCGAATTTCGCGAAAAAGCTTTTTCTAGTACCGGTTGCCCTTCGGCAGGCAGTGCAAACCTCCAAGTGTATTTCTGTCCTGAAAAAGCTTCTTATGAACACGATTTGCCGTCCGGAGGCGGCAGAATCCCCCATTTGTGTAACAACAACTAGACGGGCACGACAAAAGGAGGAGAAGTTCGGCCCAACAGTTAGCAAAAGCGTAGTTTAAAAAATATTATCATTATGACAGTTCTTTTGTAATATTTTCTGCCATACCGCGAGTGCATATGACAAACCTGGGTGGAAAATCACTCTATTAATCCTTCTTCCGCTTCGATAAATGCTGATGAAAAATATTGTGACGTGCTAAAAAGTAATTTAAAACAGTGCTAATTTATTACTTTATGTATTTTTTTTTGTATTATTTTTGAATATTCTTCCCATTCTTTTTTTTAATTTCTTCCTTTGCTTTTAATCTGTTCCTCATTGTCTATATGTATGTATGTATTTGTTATTCCATGTCAGTTTATCACTTGTTGGTGTTGTCACAGCTTTCTTAAAAAAAATTACGCGAATGATGCAAAAATATGTAAATAAAAAATAAGTAATTCGTAAAACTGAAAGGCAAAAGATTAAGATTTGTTTTGTTGTTATATGTATTAATTACTTTTTTTTTTGCTTCCGGTGTGATCTCGCTAAGTGGTGAGTTCTACGACCTTAAAATGCGCAAACGCCGCACAGTGGGAGATTCCCAAAAATTTTTGTTGGGAAAAATATTAGGAGATGAATATCTAACTTTGAAATTTTGTACATATCATGATAATAAATGTTGTATACGCATACCTCCCATACAAACCTAACCTCAAAAAAGTCTAGTAGAAAAACTAAGTATTTAGAAAAAGATTGCAGAATATTGCAGCTGGATTTGATCAGATCTTAGTCAATGCTAACTGGTATTGAAATAATTAGTGTTATATCACGATTAAAGATCGCTGAGGAAGAAGAATTATAGTCAATTTAATAAAGTTTTAAACAAAAAAAATTTAAACTCCTCAAAATTAAATATTTACGTATACGGGTCCTAACCGCCAGCATAACGTAAGCGACATTTTTTTCAAAATTTTCTTTTTGGTGCAGAAATGCATCTAGGAATTTTTCTGCATCAAAAACAAATTTTTGATAAAAATGTCGCTTATGCTATTTTGGCGCTTAGGACTCGGTATAATGACATAATAAATAGCATGACATATGCCTTCTATGATAAACATTAATTCTTCTGTTAAGGCGGATTCATCGTTTTAGTTTTTGAACTTTTCTTCCTCTAAACTAAAAACTGAATCCGCCTTTAGAATGATGCTTGCATCAGAGCTCTGTCAATTTAAACAAGAATTATTTTTTTTATTTTTTTATGCACTTTTTTCTCATAGTTTTCAAACTTAAAAATTACTTGCTATCAAATCTCGTAAATCCGAAAAAATATAAAAAATTGCAAATTTGGCCATCACAAATATCTATAACTTTTTCCGCTCGTGGCCCATTGTGCGACGCGGCGATAATTTTATGTGAAGACGCGTGTGCCAAACAAATAAATCTTTACTGTTTACAAACAACGTGGGTTACATATCTTTAGTAAATAAACAAATTTATTTATCTTTCATTTCTACAATGATCGGCTTAAGCAAGCAATTAAGTATTTAATAATTGGTATTTCTTTAGATAGAATTAATTCGAGCTTCCAAAATCACGCGACTTCTATTTGGTATAATCATATACTCAGAATTATGAATTGTTTCATGGCTCATCATGATGACAAACGCCAGTCACAAATTTTTCTATACTTTATACGAATCTCCCAACATTTAATGAATTTCGGAAGTTACTGAAATGCAAAAAAAAAAAACAAATATTTTTGCACTTGACGCCTTCGCTTTCCGTAGCTATTTGCATGAATTACAAAAGCATCAAAGTTGTATGCAAACTGATATGGTTATATGCAGGGCCGGATTAACATGTGTGAGGCTCAAGGGCCGGAAGAAAATGTGGGAGCTCTTTAGAGATTACCTGCAGATTAAATGTAATGCGCTTCTTTCAATTATTTATAAATATTTGCATTACAGCTGCATTGGTCTTATAATATCATACCACTAATAATTTTGTCAATTCTTAAAGCTTTTTACGTCAATAATATTATAACCATATATTGAGATTATATTACTGGAATAATTCCTTTCGAGAATTACTAATACCGTCGAAATTGACTTCGTAAAATAAAGCCAAGTAAACTTTCAAAGCTTTTGTAGCATAAGCTTATGTAAATATTTGGAACGCTGACAATGGAGTACTTAAAATGTGATAATGCATTGTCATGGACATGAAAAATACAAAAGACTTCCTCTAAAATATCAAAAAAAAAAATCAACCGCCCTATTACGAATCAGAAGTTAATTTTTCTTAAATTCAGAATAGCGTATCCAATATGGCGATAAATTTCTTAAAAAAATACTAAAATTAAAACTTTGATACTGAATGATTTACGCACTGTCATGGGTTGCAACTCGTTACCAATGGGTTTCTGGGGTTGCTGCTTACAAATCAGCAGTCAGATTTTCAAAATTCAAAATGGCGGATCCGAGTTTTGAATAAATCCATAGCATTTTTTTTTTTAAATTGATCGTCATATTGGATCCGCCGTTTTCAGAAAAATACGTTTCTCTTTTTTGTCCATATTAAAAAAAAATTAACCACTCTAATATACATATACAGCAAAAAAAAATTCTTAAACTAAGCGTAGCATAGTAGTTGTGGGCGTATGCTAAGTACTATTTTCCAAAAAAATTAGTTGCCTCTAATGTCAGTTTCTTCTCGATGAACATTTTTACAACTATATAACTAGTAAGCTCGCATAAAATTTACTTTGTAAAATTTCAATGAATGAATCAGTAATCAATTATGTATATATGTATGTGTGTATCCACGTTTATATGTCATCAATGAAATTCCATAGTGACTGACGCTTGCATTAACGCTTTTGCATCAAGCCAGTTGTATATTTATTGTTGTAGCAGACAGATGAGCGAATCGAAAGGTGTGAGCACACGCCCACTCAAGCTGTCAATACTCATTAGACAGGTGGAAGTGCAGTGTATATATGTGTTCTTAGGAAAAAGATTTTGCGACAATTTTGATTTGATTTATTTCACTATTAATATTTATGCAGATAGGAGTCTCAAATGACTGACAAGTTTATGATATCAAATTTTTTTCCGCGAAATTAATCAGAATTTTATAAAAGTTGAAACTAAGTTTTGTGTGGAGCAATGACTACATCAAATGCTTTCATCAATATCATCTAACGGAAAGCCAAAATCGCGAGATATTTAAGTGGTGTAGAGCTTTGATAAAAGAAATTTTACTATTGGATTAAGTGGTCATGAAAAATGCAAAATGCATGTTAGTCGATTCGACTAATAATTAGTTTTAACATATTAAGAAGCTGATTAGTGGTCCAGGGTTAATATCATCACGTGTAATACTTATGTTGGGACATTTACCAGTCAGCACCCTCACTAATAGCCTTTGTGCCTTATTGAGCCTAAGGCTTTTCATATGTTGGACTTATTCTAGTTTCTTCTTTTCGCTGGCTTGTGACCCAACCAGCCGACAGGTATTAGCCCCTTCCTCATCGTTGACATAATTTCATAAGTTTTTTGTCTATTCATCGCGTCTGTCCTGACCCCAACGCCCTGGTGGATGAGGAACTTTTGACTAAAGACTTTTCACTAATCCTTCCTCTTGGTTTCGAACTAACCGTAGAAAAGCTCACAGATTCCTTCGGCCTAATGCACTGTTTGGAGCCGTTACAGAAGTTATTGGGATCCTGTAGTCACGGCGGCAAGGGGGCTGTATTTTCGAAAGCACTTGGTTGTTTTGCAGGTGTCAGCATCTGTGGTTTTAACGAGTTTTACTCTTAGATTCTATAATGTACCACACTGTTTCTGCTATACTTGGTTTTATAATTAGCTCGGCTTCCAAGATCCGCAGTTCGCAAATTATCAGCCAGTTTATTACCTTAACCACCGTTAGCGGACAGATCTATGAATGGTCTTCACCCTTTTGGAGGTAGCTCCCATTTGCAGGTACTACTGAAAGTTCGTATATATATATAGATTATACTCTCCGCATTGAGGGCATCTGGTATCAGACTATATTTCTGGTAATGGCTGATGACGGGCGAAAAAAAACTCAGTTCAGTTTTGCGTGGTCTGTCTGCTTAATAATTGTCTCAGACTGTGGTCTGTACCATTGCTCAGTTTATCCACTCAGCTGTTACATTATCAAAACAAATCACCCAAACTTGAAGGTCATTGTGGGCTGCCCTCAGCCCCCTCAGACGGAGCCGTTGGTCGCGTTAATAAATATTTAGTTGAGCACAATGTCCTAGTGACGACTCATGGTTATGCTTTGTAGAGGTGCGAGCTATTTCATGGGTATTTAGAGCAACTTGGTTGTCTTTGCAGACCTTAATTTGGTGTTCGCGCCAACTTTTGAACATTATTCAGTGAGTTAGTTCAGATATTTATGGCAAAAGCATATAAACTTATCTCGGATGCCAGACAGCTCCAGTTCCTTTTGTATAGACAGTTCCCATAACGCCGCTATTTCTAAAGCCGCTCTTCTGTAACCTTCTACTATTACCATGTGTCAAATTACTTTCAAGGTCTACATAAGTTATAATCTAGCCAATTTCTTACGAAACACATTTTAGCAAAATCTCATATTTTCTTCTCTCTCTCTCTCTCTCTCTCTGTCTGTCTCTCTCATTCACAGTGATAAGATCGAACGCTTCATCGATGACAATAAGGCGCTTATGCGACGAATGTACGGCGACTTTGAGATGAATCTCGAACCCGGCGGTCCACAATCACAAACGAAGAAGCGCAAACGAAGATTCATTGATGATCCGGACATTTTCATACCACCCGGCGCATTTCCAGCTTTTGTGCCCGACGATGAAGCCGGCGCAGAACAACACGCTGAAGAAGCGGGCGAAAGTTACTTCGGCAAGCTGCGCAACAAACGACAAATCAATCGGAATGCAAACAAACAAAATTCTCGTGCAAATTCATTTGCGAATGCGGGACAAAACACGGGAAGGTAGAATAGCGACGCTGTAGATATTTTACAAACACAATACATAACATTTGTTTCCCCCCCTTCTACTTTGACAGAGTGGACGCTTGTGAGTCAAAAGTGGAGATTGTCACACCATATTGGGCCTCAAATTCGGCGGGTAAAATACGCGCCATAGTTAATACGCAGCATTTCGAGCAGGCTATACACCAGGAGGTTTGCTCGTGAGTAACATGTGATATGTGTGTGTGTGAGATTTTTGACTAAAGAAATACTTTTTTTTTGTTTGCGTTTCTCCCCTCAGCACTCCCGCGACATCGCGCTGTGATCGCGACTGCGGCTGTGAGCAGAAATATAAATGGCATCGCCTGCTGGCCTATGATCCCGACAATGACTGCAAGGGCATTTTCATGGACTGGTTCCTCTTCCCCTCCTGCTGTGTGTGTAGGTGCAAGCCATAAGCGCCGCGAGAGTTGGCTGTATTTTATGAAACACCAAAACCGAAATGTTTCCTTTTTGTTTAATTATTAAACTTAAGTCAATTAAGTATGTAATTGTACTTTTAAAAACTCACTTAAGTGGCTGACTTGATAGAGTGTTCGGCGTAAGTAAGTTTTCTTTAAATTAGATAATCATTTTTCTTAATTAATCTTAATTCGCTCGATTCGCACACATTTTAAAATTAAGTTCTATGAAAGTAAGTGATTTTTTTTTAGTTTTAACAGAAAATGATTGATTTGCAGGAAAGGCAAAGCTTATGCATTTGTTCTAAAGAGCTTTTAAAAGTATGCATAATATAGCTTAACATGCATGTTGCTTCATGTTAATATTTTGAGAATTTCTTTATTGTCAGTGTTACCTTTTCCATTGATTTCCAAATGATTTGAAGTGTTCATATTAAATATATTAAATTTTAATCGAACCTTTTTATGATTTTTCTCTATGAAACAATTATCATTCTCGTATGATTCTCTGCACTTTATTACACTTATAATTGTCTGATGATTATGAAATGCATACATATCTGTATTTACATATGTATTAGATTATATACTAAACATAATACATGTATGTAAGTCTAAGTGAATGTTATAAGAAAGCGATTATTAGCAGAAATTTACAAATTTCAAAACGAATTAAGGAATTCCAATAAAGTTAACTAATTAGTAACGAAAAAGTTGAGTGAAAGTTATAATTTCTTACTGCCAATACGCATACCCGAAGGTAAGGATTTGTGGGTACTGTACTTGACCGAACTTTGACTTGCACTGGAAAAAGCTTTGGCTTACAATAAACTATTTTTAGGAGTCGTTCTAGAAATGAAGATAAAGAAAGCTTTCAACAACGATCTTCCTGCACCTATTATACGGTACTACCAAAAAAAAAGTCATGAAATACACCCGAAACAAAATCTAGTGTAGCTAGTTGAGAGTTTTCATCGGTTAAATTTTAATGAGTCCCTATTCTTCTTCATTTTTTCAACTTTGATCATCGCTAATTTCAAAAATTTCGATGAATGTTGTCAAATATGTGGTATTTATCTAAAATAACATTTTAATCGAAATCAAAATAATCGATGCTGAAAGAAATCGTCATAAAATAAGTCGACCTCCCAAGATTGATTCATTTATTTTGCCAAATGACGCCTTTTACTATTTTTTTTTTTTTACAAAAAAATACCATCTGACCAAAACAGAAATTACAAACATTCAGTGTGAGTAATTTTTAAAACATACATTGTTCAAAATGGTTTCAATCGCAACATTTTTGCAAAAGCTCACATCCGTAAATACTTTTAAAAAAAATCAAAACTGTGAGATACGCTTATTCTATATACATATATTAAGACAACTATATGAGCAGTCAATAGAAATTTGAACACAAAAGACAAATTTTATTTTTAAAAGTTTATTATAAATACACTAGCTAATATAGATGTTTTTTTTTATTTTTATGTATTTTTTTTTTGTTTTGCTAACTATAGATTACACTACTAACTACTCTTTGTAGTATGCAGTTTTGAAACCCATTAAATTTTAGAAAACCTATAAAATTTGAAAGGGAACCCGTCTAACCATACAAAAATTTGAGTTCTAAGCTTTGTGGAAATGATCATTAAAATTTTTAACTCCCTAATTACTCTAATTACCCTTTTTAGAAAAAAGTTGGGTATGTATTAGAGGTATACGCCGCCGGGCCACGCCGCCGCCGCCGCCGTTTTTTGTCATTTCTCACGCGCCGCCGCCGAGTTACGAACATATCGGCGCGGCGGCGGCGGCGGCGGCGTTCGGCGCCTAGGGAATTTTGTACAAAATTTTCATGTTGTATGCACATTGAAATAAATCGTTTGAAGGAACTAAATACTACTCGTATAAAAGCACTATTTTACGAAATGAAAATTACATTTTTAAAAGATGTTTTTTGTCATAATTTGGGCCACTGAACATTTAAAAAAAAAGCGTAACTCAGAAAAATATATAGGTAACATGTTTTTCGATCGACAGCGTTTATTACAGTTAAATTAGGGTCGAATAGGGTAGAAAAGTTTTTTTCCTAAGTAGTGGTCAAACCCCAGGAAGGTTTTGCTCCCGCGCATAGCAATATTTTCTACACAGAGTTGAAGTCCCCCTTTTTGGTAAAAATTACTATTATTTTGCATTACATTCTGTTCTCCTTAGAAAAATTTGGCACTTAATATATTATTGGAAATTTAACTATTTATAAGCCATTTTTCAAACAGTGGGTCAAAAAGGCCCGTTGTGGTGGGAGTTGATGGGTTAAACTTTTGGAAAAAAGTAGGCCAACCTTATTTTCAATATATAACCCGCAAAAATTCGTAAGAACTCCGTAATTTAACATAACGGTTGAAAGCTTATTGCAAAACTTTATTGATAGCGACATAAATTACCCCAATAACTTAACCTTTAAATTTTTTTATTTCTTTAAATTGAAATAGTACATACGCATTTTTAGAGTACATAGAGATGTATGTATATTAGGGTGCCCATCGAAAATCGTTTTTTTGTACCTTAGTACTACATATTTTCAAATTGTGGAAATTATCGATGGTCAAAATTTAAAAAATTCATTGAAATTCAAGCAAAAATAGTCTCTCAAAAACTCATGAATCTAGAAAATCGTATTTTCTGACCTAAATCGACAGGCCGCGACCTCTAAATGGCCTTTAAAAAATCTATAAAAATAGGCAATAATATTTCTCATAAAAACGAATCAAATTAGGGGGTAGGGTCTTTAAATTTTCAAAAAAAATCATTTTCAATGGGAAACCTAATGTATATACTATATAGACTTTCTTCTGTTCGCCCATCCATCAGCAGCAGTCACTCAACATTTGAATTCAATGAATGAATTAAATAGAATTATAATCTGATGACATGATGAGATTAGAAGCCTCATGGCTCTTTGGACTCTACCTTATGGGCAGTAGCGCCGGCGTTTCCAGACGCGCCGGCGTCGCCGCCGCCGCCGATTCTTTTTGAAGTTGAACACGCCGCCGCCGCAAAGCCTGTCGGCGTAAACCTCTAGTATGTATACAGTTTTGTAGCGCATTGAATTTTAATGAAGTCGCGATTCGTTCCGTCGATCGATCCAAAAAATTGGAGAATCGACATTCAGTGTTTTCTCAATTGATGCATATTGATCTAAAGTTTGCCCTTAAATCTATAAAATGTTAAAGGAAAGCCCCTTGAAGGTGACCCGATATAAAATTGTGCGTAATACAACAACAAAAACTCTAAAAATTCCAATTCATGAATTTAAGAAGACTTATCATAAAATTAAGAAGTATTTTTTAAGTGATGCAATCAAACAGATTTTCTCTATGATTTTTAGAAGATAATTTTATAAATAAAATCCATAAGTATCTGACAACTTGATACACCTATCATTTACTGGCTTCAAACAAAAGGAATAACGCCAGGGTTACCATGCGAAACTTTTGTTTTGTATGAGATTTTCAAAAATGTTGAAAAAATTCACTAATTTAAACAAGATGAAAAGGATACACTGCTATGAACAGATAAGCCAATTCATTTTTGAGTCCTCGCCGATTTCCCTAATGAAATTTTCAGATTTTACACGAAATTTCATGAAATTCTATTCCCATTAATATCAACTGTTTGCAACATTGTTATAACGAAACTTCATTTCACATTTTTGACTGAAAAAAAAAAAACAAAATTCATTATTTTTCTGTAGTTATTTTCGACTATTTTGGCACATAATTTTGTAGCTTGCTTCTTATTAACTGCAAAGAAATATCGTCCACAAAAAACAATCGTTTTCAAAAATAGCAATCGAAAAAAAATCGAACATGTGCCCGCAAGAACGGTTAACAGTTCAAATGAACTTAGCAGGCAAAAAATCAAGCACTCACCTAAAATGTAGTTGTGCATGATCACGTAAGCTGGTTGGTCAAAATGACCCTAAATTTGTTTGCTTGTGTGCAAAATACTAAGTAAATATCTACAAAAATCGGTGTAAATTTGTTTTGATTTTTTCCTCAAAAGCCCTTCCAGAAACTTAATAGAGGAATTAAAAAAGTTGTATCGCAGTGTGAAAGTTATTAAGGAGAGTTCTGGAAAGATTTATTTTAAAATTTGATCATTTTGACTCAATTTGCACAGAAGGGTTAAAACAGCGGCGAAAAATCAACTGATCTGGTAACGCCACTTTATATGAATGTGCAAAGAAGCAAAGATAAAAAAATAAAATTATACAGTGAGCCCAAAGAACAATGAATTTTTCAACCAAGTTATTGTTTGAACACGATCAAACGACGAAGTAAATTTATTCCAGTTTAACATTTTGAAGACGAATTTATAGAGCAGTTGTAGCTGAGTATGCGGAGATGTTTGCTATTATTTGCCAACTTCCAGAAGGTTTTGACTCAAATCTCGTCAGGGGCATTATGTTAATTAAAATGGTGCTATAAATTTTTGCTTTGTGTCTCTCCGACCAATGAAAAAGCATCTGTGAAGTACAGAATGAGAACGAAAAAAAAACCATGACATTGTTTTCATTAAGCAAACATCGCTTTGATTCCTTTTCTGGTTTCAATTAAGTATTATTAGCCAATATTTGGTTGATATTTTTCTCAATGTACCAAATTCCCCACAAAACAACTGTCCATTTCCTGATTTCTCACATAAACTGAAATATCTCGCAAGTCGTGGAATTTCCTACGAGTTGGCTTCTCTGATCAGGATGCTCTGCAATCATCTTGTCATTGCCCCAGTTTTGCAGCATCAAATGGTGAGGGACAGTGTGTCACAGGGCTCCAACAGCTGTAAGTCTTCTCTATCTATCTATTTTGTTTAGAGATAATTAAGATAGCACCACGATGGTAGACTCCCGCCGGGTTTCGTTAACGTAATAGTTTTCTCGTTACCACATACCATTCCCGTATGACCACAGTTAATCTTTTTTTCTGTATCAAGAGCGAGTTCACGATCACTGAACTATTATTGAAGTTTAAACTCCTAACATAATCACATAGTGATTTCATATGAAAAAAACGATTTGGGAGCGCGCAACAATGATGCCCGTCTTAAGAGCGCTCGTTACTTTAAGGAGAGTAAAAAAAAAAGAAAACAAAAAATGAATTGCATCGGCCGGGAATCGAACCCGGGCCGCCCGCGTGGCAGGCGAGCATTCTACCACTGAACCACCGATGCTTATGGAACGCGTTTGTCTAATAGCTGATACAAGCCATAGGCTAGTAAAATGGAACGCACTTAAATACAGAGTGATTCTGTGTCTAAAATATTTACAACACAGGGTGCCTCGGAAAACAATTTGTAAATATATCTAAATTAATCATTCGTGGTGAATACTTCCATGGTAAGTTTACAGCCGGTTTGTGACTTTACTCACTACAGTGGCTCTCAAACTGTGGTTTGAAAAATAAATGTAGAGGAATTTAATAAAAATTGGAAAAAATCAGTTTCACGATGCAATACAAATTAACACAGAAAAAATAAAATTCACTAGAAAGAAGAAAAATGTTATATTTACTTTAATAAACGTACTTTCTGATAAACACGTGAATTCAATCTACAATAAAACCTTCTAAAGAGAAAATGTGTGGTACATGTATGCTTCAAGGATCAAAACAAAGTGCGTTATTCTTTTGAAGCCTAGCTTTATCCCCATGAAATGAGGAAATGTATACGTTGAAGACAAACCGAACAAGAAAATATTAACGGCTCTATTCTGTATCAGGGACAAATTCTTGTCACAGTGTTTTTTGCGGAAAAATATATGAAAAAGTTTAAATTTGTCAGTAAAACTTTTTTTTTGCCACCGATACAAAATTGGGCTAAAAGATAAAATAAATTAAGTGGTTTAAAGAAAGTTTGAACAGGTAATCCAAATCAAAAGGGAATAAGGAAAATATATTTATGAGGGAAATGTAACCATATCTAATGTACAAACTGTATCGGCCAAGCCCAAAATACCTAGCATACTTCTAGGCTGCAATATAATAATCACAAACATATGTATGTAGTTTTGTTTGGATAATATACACACATATGTACATACATTTTTTTACTCCTTAAAAATGCGTTCTCCTGCTTATTAAATTGTGTATTGCAACGATTAAATTTTCATAAAATATTTGAAGCTTTAAAAAATATAATTATCACAAAATTATAAAAAAAATTACTACTGTTTCCGCCCGGGATCGAACCGGGGGCCTTCCGCGTGTTAGGCGGATGTGATAACCACTACACCACGGAAACAGATGTTACTTCGGTAGCTTAATATAGGTTTTGTTATGAATGCCAGAAAAGTGGTGAATTATAATAAGGTGAAATATTTTACATACATCGATCAAGTATTTCACAATGTGCGTATGTATGTATTGTAAGTTAAGCGAATTTCGCGTAACATAATAGTTGATGGGTCTATGTTTATTTTTATATACATACAAACTTTTAAAAAAATTTAAGAAAAAAGTATGTTTAATATCGAGTAAAACTGATGTTTATTTTTACAAAGTCGGCTAACAATTAAATGAGATATTAAAATTTTCACGACAAATTATTTCAGAATATTGCGTTCACTACAAGGAGAAATCGGTGAAAGCTGAATTAAAAAAATTAAAAGGTTAAGCAAAAATTTTTGAGTTGTAAAGCCAAGCATATTATTTTTCTTATGAAAGGTTGAATAACTTAGTCAGATTTCCCCCGTTTTTTTAAAGTAAAAATCACTATACATCAAATGTTAATATTGCATCAATTCAGGAGTAGTAGAGGTTGCTTTATAAAATAGTGCGTGAAAACTTTGCCAAATTGGAAAAAAAATACGAAAAAATTAACACAGAAAGTACACACAGATCTCTTAAGTTTTCTAAAACTTTATATACATATATCATTCGAAAGGTCTAAACTCGGTTTATAGTCAACTGAGTTACAAGCTTATAAGTGCGTAAAACCGGTTTTTTAACAGTAAATCAAGATTGTTTAACAACAATTTCGTATCTCTATTCTTACTTCACTCGGCAAAATTTACCTGAAAAATAACATGACTTACCAGGTATTTTTACTTCATTATTTTTTGTAGCATTGTGTAATAGAGCACACAAATTTGTACTTTCTCTCTTTAATTTAAAACTTCTTAAATATAATAAAATAACACTCAAGAAAAAAACATATAAAAATATAACAAATAATCAAAAATATTTACCTACATACATACATCATTTTTTAGTATTTGTTATTTATTATATGTGATTTCTTCTTTTAATGGTAAATGAGATGATTATTTCTTAATTGTTTCTAATTACACTTACATGACATAGTCCTGAACTAGGATCGAAATGATCCCACAATGGTCCTCAAATGATACCGAACTAGTCCCGAAATGACCCTGAACTAGTACAAAAATGTTTATTTGTACACACAAGCAGAAGTTACAGATTTTCTGCTGGGTTACCGCGTAAATTTTACCCTTACCGAAAGCTAAGATGTTTACACATCGAAAAAAGGAAGAGCGCCAAAAATAGCAAAAAAAATATTAAATTAAAAAACAATAATTCCGTTTATCGGAAAGCGCACTTAAATTTGCCCCCTGCCCTGAAACGCTTTCCACATTGGACGTAAAGAGTAAAAGTTATCGCACTTTTTTTTAATAAAAATACAGCAAAAACCATATAAGTCCAAATGTCAAACTGTGCAGTAGAATTAAAAAAAAACAACAAAATTTTATGGCCACAACAAACATTTTACATATTAGGAAATTTTTGGAAAAATCTAAGTATGCAAGTTTTAAGGTGCTAAGAAATCGCGTTAGTTTTTGATAATTATTTTTCTAGACGGTGTCACACATTTTCTTCCATACAAAGTATGTTCGAAAATTTTTTTGTGTGAGAAAATAAATGTGGTGTCACTATTATTTTTCACATGACTGTATGTGTGTGTATTATGATGTTTTGGTAAATTTTAAAATATGTTTTTACTTACGCACTCTGAAATACAAAGTAGTATCTTTCATTAGTAGTTTCTTTTTAATTCTTTAATTTTGCGTGCCGCACTTCTCCTGCCTAAATGATCTTTTTTTTGCCTTAATGCAATCCCATTGAGTTATGGTGTTTTCTTTTCTACGGAAAAATGTTGCCTTCTCTACGTACAAATACTAAGAAGAAGCCAATGCAACGGCAAAATTTTTTCGTAGAAAAGAAAACGTCCTTAGATTATAAAGCAACCGACACTTAACGTTAACCAGCTTGTGAAACTTAGCACTTATGCTATTTTAATTTTCACTGTTGCTTTTGTTTTGTGTTTGTCACATAATCATTAATTTTTACTACTGTCCATTCAGTAAAATAACTCAATTCAATAGACCAGACCACACAACAAGTGGAGCCACTTCACAATGCTGTTGAAGAGATTTAAGCCCCACACCGTTTTACTTGAAGTGCATGGTTGCTGTATTAGTAGTTATGTATGTATGCACATTGGCACAAGATGCACCCTTATACTGTGCTGTACATATAACAGCCTATCACCATCTAGTCTCTAGTCTGGCAACTCTTAATGGGAGTTGATTTTGATGCCAACACTCAGACAGTCTTTTTAAGGTTGATTGGTGGAGTGAATTCATTGCAGTATCAAAAAAAGAAGAAAAGTGTGCGGAGGATTGTTAGAGCGCCGTGTAAAACTACCATCTTCTCTAAATTATGAATGGAGAATATCGCAAAATGACACTAAGGGAAGGGAGGCAGTGCATTCAAAGCAAGTGTTTTAAGTACTAAACTAAAGTTAGACTCAGTAGCAGCCATGTAGAAAAAGAGCAAGAAACTATTATAGTTAAATTAAAAAGAATTAACACGTTTGGAGAGGAATACTACTTCGCCTATTTCGTTAGAATACCGGATGCTTTTTTGAAAAAAAAAAAAAATCAAACAAGCACGTGAAAATACATTTGTCAAATGAGACTGAAATTCCGCGTGAATACTTTCCACAATTGCAGTAGTAGGAAACACTTAGTGAAAAATCGTAAATTCAAAAATTTATCAGGCAGCCATCTTTGACTCTTACGGCTTGGTTCAAGTTTAAATAAAAACAAGTAAGAAAGCCTAAGTTCGGGCAGAGCCGAACAT
>NW_016168364.1:0-19440 GCF_001687245.7 Rhagoletis zephyria | reverse complement strand
TATACTTTTTCAGGTGACTGGTGACTATTCGAAAAAAATCATATTAATCATTGAATTTGCTTGAAAGTTTTTATGTAGATAACTGGATTAACGTCTAGAACACTTTTTTCTGGAAGATGGACAAGTGACCGATTCAAAAAAACCGTGTTTATGTAAATTGAATTTCTATACCTTTAGACCTTGAATACCTTCAAAACAATATTAACTAACAGTGTTGGATATAGTTAGTGATGATAACAATATTTTTAAGACGCAGAGAAGCATGCTAGTAAAAAATATATCGAGCCCTAACCGCCAAAAAGATGAAAGCGATTTTTTTTAAATTTTTTTTTTTGATGCAGAAATGCATCTAGAACCACTAGGAATATTTCTGTATCAAAAAAAAAAATTGAAAAAAATTCCGCTTACATCTTTTCGGCAAAATTACAATTCTTCTGTGTATTTTTGGATCACCCTAATGTAGATATATATGTATATATATGTATGCTGACTTAAGGCGATTGCATAAAACGAAAATAGGGGCGCCATAGTTGCATATACACATACATATATGTACACATAAAGAAAAAACAACGCTTTTAGATCTTTACTCTTAGTTCACACAAAAATTAACACATCAGTAATAAGCTTAACTGCCGTCATTTGCTCATAAGCACACGCTTAAATGCTATATATATATATATGTTTTCATAAATGCTTCTCAGTAAGGGTACTCCAAATAACTTAGTACATTTGTGCTTTCATAATATTTATGATAAACACATAAGCATGTTTTTAATGATTTTATTTCCTACACAAATTTATTACTCACCGATAAATAAAACTTTAAGTAATAAACTTACTGTCGAAGTGACATTTTTATGTGCACATATTTGCGGTTCCCCACGAAACGTGCCCAAATATGTATGAGGACATCTAACCTTTGCTGATCCTGGCAGAAAAGTGGGAAATTAAATAGAAAAATAATAATAAGCACAAAATCAATTTCTTTGGAGTTTCTGTAGTTTCTTCTGGCCATCTTAAGATCTTACCCTTTCAGTAATAATTTTGCAGTAAAGCATTTTGTGGGAGTCAAAAAACTCATTTCCGCTAATATGTAACTTGCCTGCATGCACACATACACATGTACTCGTACATAATATACTTACACAAAGCACTGTGCATGTAATGTTTGAGTGGCAGTAAATATAAGCTCAACAACTACGAGCATCAGCCTTTTGCCACCAACAATGTTGCACCCATAAGTACACTGCGCCAAAAGCACAGTGGTTTTTTCAACCAAGTTATGGTTTGATTTTTTCATGGTCAATAAACCGATTGTAAGAAATGTGATTCAAGTTGAACATTTGAGAACAAATTCGTATGAAAGAACTAATTCGTATGTAAGGCAGTGCCGAGCAGAGGCTCTTGCTGTTATTTGTTGGCTTCCAGCAGTACGAATTTCGTCAGCGCGATACAATGATGGAAAAGTGGGCACAATAGTGCCATTTTTGGCACTTTCATTCGCAGAGGCACTTCTGGCACAATTCATCCTGTTTAACATCCATCCAATATAGTATAACAAAAAATCACATACCACATTATAGATTAAAAAATTACAAGTGAAAATTAAAAGCACAAAAAAATTAAAATAAGGGCCGTAAGAAATATTTACAAACCACTGAATTCTGTTGTGAATACGCAGTACGAAAAGTAAGTTTTCGCAACAACAAACTTTTAATTCAGAATTTTTAGAAATATTTTAAATTTGCAGTTTTATAATCCATTAAATAGAAGTGCAATATCTCGATGTTTTTGATTTTTTTTTCTGACGGTATCATACATTTTCATCCATTTAAAAAATTTTCGAACACACTTTATATGGGAAAAAATGCATAAAATCGAGAACTTGGAATCTCACTAAAAATTCTGAATTCAAAGATCCTTGTTGCGAAAACCTGCTGGATTTTTATTTTTTATTTTTTACAAAGTTTTAAATACCGATTTGTGTATATATGTATGTTGTGTTCATTAAATGATGAGGTAGACTTTTATATAAAATAAATCAAAAAATAATCAATGAAAAGAATAGGCGAAACTGGTCAAAATGTCTCACTGCCATTATTTCGCATATAGCAACATACATATGTATGTGTGTAAAAATGCAAAAATAGCTATATTTCGGTGTATTTCCCCTCCGTAATTGGAATTCTGTGTAATTTTTCTATGAATTTGTGTATATGTCTAAGGAATCCTTCACAAAAGTGATTTACTGTAATAATTTAGTTAATGTATAATTATTATATTACTCCAGTGCATTTTAAAAATATTATTTCTAAAAATATATTGCCCTTGGAACGCTTTAAAACAAATTTAATTTCGTGGAACTTTCATCTTCTTTTCGGCACTATTTTTGAAGAACATTAGGCACATTTTGAAATTTTGAAATTCCATCCCTGGCGCGATACATCATTTTTATTTTTTTCCTGTTTTTGGTTTTTCTTAATTAAGAAAAATCCTCTGTGAAGTGCAGAACCAAATCAAACGACGAAGAAAATTGATTCAACTGGAACATTTGAAGAGAGATTTATAAAGCGGCTGTAGCTGAGTGTGTAGAGATTGCTTGATGTTATTTGCTAATCCCGTCAGAGGCAACATGTTAAAATGCTAATAAAAATTGTTGTTTTGTATATCCGAATCATGAAAATGCATTTGTGAAGTGCGAAACATAAACGTTTTCAAACGAAAAATCGCCAACCAAAAGTTTGGTTAATGCAAACAAAATTGTGGTTTATATTAGCAAATCATTGTTGAAAATATCAACCAAGGCATTGTTAATATTAACCAAAAATCACGTTGATTCTTTTTCAAGTTTGAATTTGGTAATACTAACCAAGTTTTGGTCGATTTTTCTCTCAGTATATGTACATAAGATACCCACATGCTACATACATAGATCATTATGAAGCTCAATGCAGCTCAACTCAGCTCATTTATCATAAAGAATGAACGTTCATTGGCAACTTTTGCAGCTTGTTGCATTTCACGGTCAATGCATCTTCATTGTTGCAGTTATTCTTGTTGTTCTTTAACCCTGCAAAAATCGCGACTACTCCATGCATGCATGTAAAGAGTACTCCCGAAGGACTAAGGAGTACTCCAAAATTAACCACAATTCATATAAAAAATATGGTCCAATTAACATTGCGATGTCCTAGGGCAGGACCATATACTCCATCTCTGCATTACATCAGAGTAGCACAAAACTACTCCCAACATACTCCAATGACATTGTCGTTATATTTTTTCGTTTGTACGCGCTTTCGTTCTTCACTTCGCATATGCTTTTTTTGAAATTAATAAAAACCAAAGACAAAAATTAAAAATTACATGTTGCCTCTGACGACATTCGAACCCGAACATGCTGGGAACTAAGAACTAACAGCGAGCATCTCTACACGTTCAGCTACAGCCAGCCATGCAAATGTACTTTCAAATGCTTAACTTCAATCACATTTCGTTAAAACACGAGCAGTGATCGGGTAACAATAAGCTGGTGCAGAGACACGAGTTGGTCCGCTACAGCATGACAGAGGAGCACTTTTGTAAGTACTCCAATATACCACAAATAGACTACATGGTCCAACGATTTTTGCAGGGAAGTTCCTTTGCTTGGCTGGATGCCGCCACAAATGGCAGCGTAGCGAGCACTAACTTCTTTTGTATGCATGTATGTATGTATGTATGTACGTATGCATTCACATTAGACTGTCTCATTTGCTTGTATAAAGGAAAATCGGTTCCTATTCTACAAGCAAATTGTAAAGTTGGTCTAATTTTTCGGATCTAACAAAAATATTTCGGCTCAATTCAGGGTCCTTTATGAGTTACATGAGGAAAAAATTATATATTAAAACGGTTTTCCTAAAAAGTGGCTTGAAAAGCGAGAAAAATGTAAGTGAAATATTTGTATTAATTGTTTTTCTAGTTTCTGCGAGAACGTTCAGAAGTATTATATTTTTGATCCAATTTGATAGAATACTAAATAAAAAAAAAAATCGTGAATGTGAGTAAAATTTCTTTAGTGAAAAGTCTAGGGATTTCTTTTAATGACAGGCCGAAAATGAAAAAAAAATCTCCGAAAAGCGTCTACAATAAATATGCTATTATTTGGTAGATATGTCCTCATTTCGTAAAACTTTAAAGCGAATCATTCAAGCGACCATTTAAATATTGTGTGAGACTGTTTATTGAAAAAGATATCCAAACTTAAATTTATTCTTATGAAGAAGTGAACTATGATGAGGGCACTTAAAGTATAGATCAATATAATGCAGAACAAAATCCCAACAAACATTTAACCAATGAGAACGATTAGAAACCGATTCGAATTCTAATACGTTTTTTCCTAATGCACTCAACGAACAGAACTACTTTCTACAGTGTCACGAATAATCACGCGTTGCAAAAAGTCAAGTTTGATGGCGGAAGAAAATATCTTTTCCAATGGTAGTTGAACAAGTAAACCAGTTTCCAAGAAAGCTGCTTTAATAACTTGCTAAAAATTAAATTATTATTCATTATTATGAACAGACCTTTAGGTTTTTAAATTTGAAATGGACCTCTAAATTTTTAATTTTTCTATCAATAAGACAGTTTGACTTTCCAATCATAGAGTTTTTGATGAACAACACGAATTGTGACAAAGCATTTTGGTGGAAGCTATGAAAAATACTGCATTTTATGATTGCTTGGGAAAGCTTAATTTTTTTTTTTGTGAGGCGTCCTAATCTGTATGTACATATCTATATGTAGAATGTATGAGCAGTTAAAGATGCTTGTAAGAACCCACACAAGAGTTTGTTGAGCAGCTTTACCCAAACTCCAAATCGATTCATTCTTAGAAACACATGTTTACCAAGCTAGAACTGTAAGAATTCACATATTTATGCACATGTGTATACATGCATGCCTGTGGAAATGGGAGAGTATGTACATATTCGCATAAAATTGTTGATACCCAGCAAGCTTTTTCGATCGCGATAGCATCTTTCGCTAACTCCTATTATCATAATTTTAATAGAATATGCGTACTTTTTCAGAACGATTAAAATTCATTAGTTTTAAAAACGTATCTACTTTGTAATGAGTCTTCAGAAAGTTTAAAAAATCACTATCCGACTATTTCCTATATTATATTAATGAGCATTTAGTTTTGTGTGACTCGGCACATTGTGGTGTAACAGAGGCAAACTTTCTGCATCACGATGTTCGGGTCTGAATATCGGGTTTATTCAAAATGCATGTATGAGCATCTAGAAGTGACGTGAGTACGGGAACTTCCCTGCGTAGAAATTGAACTCAGTTCGTCCATTACTGTAATCATTTTCGTTTTTTTTTACTTTTATTATTCACGTTCACCATTCGTCAACCGCGTCGTCAAAAGAAACGCGGGTTCGTCGTTTTAAATAAAGGTTCTTTCACATGTCTACGAAATGCTGACTGTGTTATTTTACTAAGTCTCTATCTACACCACATGAACTAAGTAAGTACTTGCTGTAGGTAGGGTAGGTATGTATGTAATTTTCCTTCTCAAATTTCTTCAACTAAATCTGTTGCAACTTACTTACACAACGGTGTATGCAGTTTTCGCCGCAACAGCGCCACTTTTTCTTGCGCCAAGTGAAATGATCTAATCTTTTTTCTCCCTAATCTAATCGAGCGCCAATAACTTACATTACTTCATATAAGTAGCCAATATGTAACCTGTGGGCATTTTACCTTGTCACGGTAGCTCTCATCCATACTCGAGTTTCATCGACTTCGCTAAGTTTATTAAATTATACTTACATAGTTGCATTCGAATTTATTGACTTTGGCACTGGCGTCTTTTACGTCTTCCAGTTGAAATAAATTAGAAGTTAGTAAATTACAAAAGGAAAATGCCAATGCAGTTACAAAGGTTACAATGTTACATGTTGCGCTTGGCGAGTTTCCTAACAAAAAAAAAAAAAACAAAAATCATGGTATTTTGTGCTATCTATTTACACAATTTTTTTATTTTTTTTTGAATTAATAAAAAATGTTTTAGTTTTTAATTCTAGCTTAACTTTTTCGTTTCGGATTAGCATTTGACTGTTTCTCTCTCAATAGATGAGATACTTTAAAAGTACAATAACTTCGCCAAATTTTATCAAAAGGAGTTTGATACAACTTTTAACGGATGCATTTGACTCCGGCCGGAAATTCCCTGGACGAAAGCCCTGATTCCGCCTGGAGCCTGGCTAGGTTTTCGTCACTGATATTTTTGCGACAGTAATAAAACAGGTTCTGGTATGGAAATCCTTTCTACAGATAATCTTTTCCGGCGCTTAATAGGTTTTCTTAACAATTTCCCACACACAATAGAATCTGGACTCACTTCTGACACTGAATAGATAGGACAGTTTGTCCTGGAACAAGTTTTATCTACTTAGAGTCTGGTCTTGCTCCAGAATAATAGATTCTCTCTGAGATAACCAATTGATTTGCAAGTACACTTTTTTCAATTTTGCAGCACAGTGTAATCATTTGGAATAAAATAGTTTTTACTTATCAAACATTTTTTCATATTCTGCTTCTTCTGGTGCGTGCGCATATTATTCTTGGTTTGTATATGTACTATATGCATGTAGATAAACATGTACATATGTACCCATAGTAGATATTTTAGAATTAACTAATATCCACTTATACATATTATTGACACGTTTGCTATGAATAGATACTCGGTATCTTCCGGGTAAGATTCTCTTTCGAGCGCCGCTCGCCTATTCACCCATTTCATTGACAATTGTGAGACTCAGCGGCGCGTATGACGACTTTTCTATGGCTTCATTTGTCATTATTCTATTCTAAAGAATTTTGTTGTGACCAAGCTGCATTGATTTAAATCGAGATTATAGTGAGGCACAACAACAACAGCAACAAATAATTTCATAGTTATTTAGAATCAATACAAATGCGAAGGCACTTAAACAAAGTATTATTGCTATTCGAGTTGAATAGAAAGCCTAAGGGGTGGAGTAGAATAATAAAAGCATTTTCTCGAAGCATTTGAGACGTCCTAAGCCAGATATGGTTATGTCGAAGACAATGGGGGATGTGCAATGAAATACCGGCAAATACTTAGTGGTTGGAATACCGCAATAATTCTAATAAAATCACCACATTTTAGCAAGTAAGGAATATGTCATGAACTTAAAAAGTATCAAATTTATTATACACAATGCTTTTAGTGGCTGGTTACTAGAGATCGCACGATCGTGCAGCAGAAAATGGACAAGTTGACGACAGGTAGGCTAAGGTAGTATGAAATACCCCAGTTTACGAAAAGTGTTATTAATTGAGGCTGCCATGTAATAATTGATTCTTGAGGGGCAACTCGGAACCAACGATGCCTCTGAAGAAGTATATAACTAGTGAAACCGTGTGGCTAAGCCACAGTTATTCGATATCTCCAACTGCCCTCTTATGAATTCACACTTACAGTAAAGCCCGCTTAAGTACCTCACGAAAAATGTCAGCTTTTTGAGGTACTTAGGCGGGTTGGGTATTTAAGCGAACATAATTACTAATGTAGTTACATCTTCTTGTTAACTTACATAAATACTTGAATAACAACATTTAATGAAGTACACATAGTTTAAAAGCAAAATCGTAGCACCGTAAACACATAAACAAGTAAAGAAAAACTTTATTAAAAAAATATTTAGTACAATGGTATATCATTTTTACAAGAATTTAAATGTTTAAGNTACATAAATACTTGAATAACAACATTTAATGAAGTACACATAGTTTAAAAGCAAAATCGTAGCACCGTAAACACATAAACAAGTAAAGAAAAACTTTATTAAAAAAATATTTAGTACAATGGTATATCATTTTTACAAGAATTTAAATGTTTAAGAAGTCAAAGTTATTGTTTGCCACTTATGTTCATTTATTAATTTTTAAGGTTTTTCAATTAACTAAAATGCAGTTCATTCCCTAACAAGTACCATATAAACCTAAGCTAAAGATTTTGTAGAACACTTAAAAAAAAAATCATCATAATTTCAAACTTTTCTTCTGAGAAGTGTTTTTTGAGTATACAGTTTTATAGCCCATTCAATTTTAGTGTAATAATGTGCAAGTTTCAAGTGGCTAAGAGTTACCTTTGACTTTTTAGAATTTTTTTACCGAAGGTGTGTAGCGCTGCTACTGAATTTGAAAATACGTAAATATTTTAAGGAATTTTAAAAGAGCACTTAAAGGTGAAAATTATAAGTAAAATTGTAAATGGGGCACGACAAATTTAGGTACCTAGGCGGGTTCGGTAAATAAGCGGGTAATTCACGGTGTCCAAAAATGTTGGTTACTTAAGCGGGTTTCGCTGTACCACTTTTCGAAAGATTGCTGCTGTTGGTTGAACAACTACGCCATATAGCCGAGACTCTGCCCCACTGTTTAAACAAAGGTAACGATACCCCTCATAGCACCGGTGACAGATTGCAAACATGAACATTACCCTCAGCTGCTTTCACTCTGAGGAATATTATAACATTTACACGCGGCCAATAATATCCCTGTCCCTAGACGGCCCTAAAGCAGATTGTGCACATTAAAACACTTTGTATGAGCTAAAGTTCACCTCTTTTTGTAATTGTGTTTAATGATGCCTTTTTTTAGGTTTGTTACTTTTTTGGGTAGCAGAATTGAACGCAGGGCGCGTACGAGAATTTTTAATCCGTCAAATTAAAAGAAGCTGATGGGTTTGGTTTAAATTCATATAATTTAGTCGTCGAAGTCGATGAGGTTACCCATGTCCTCGACAAGATTAGAGGCGAAACGCATATAAATCTCGAACACCATTTAGAACGTAACGTTGAAATTGACGCTATAAACGTCGAGAGCATTATCGATAACAAAGCGGATAATGATGACGACTACAGTGGAAGATAGTGTTATTAGAAGTTCCCATATTCCAGCCATAAAGTTTCTCTACTTAATTGTTTCTATACTAACTAGTATTATTATTGAATTTCTTTCTTGCTTATCCGGATTTCAGTCAAAGATTTCAATTGATTTGTATCAAATTCCCGAAGATTTCTGAAGAGCTACACTTTAAAAACGAAAGCACACAGTAAGAAAAAATGTCGATAACAAAAGCGATAATAATATCGATAAGAAAACCCATAATACCATAATAACATCGATAATAAAATCGATAAAAAATATCGTTTATTATATCGATAAGTTCCGAAAATATCGATATCAAAATCAATAACAATATCGATAAAAATTTCGATAACAAAGTCGATAAAAATATCGATAACAAAACCGATAAAATATCGATTATTATATCGATAAGTCCCGAAAATCTCTAAAATCCTGAAATAGTCTCCAGTCTCTGTCTATATCCTTTTCTCTATAATTACCTTTATATTAATTTTGCTTCATCTATCTTCATCTTTACTTTTATCGATATCCTCATCCTCATGTTTTACTTTATATTTGTCTTTGTTTTTACTTTTATGTTCATCCTATTCTTCATCTACATATTCCCCTTCACCTTTGCCTTTTATAAATATTGCGCCATCTGTTATTCAAGTACCTACACGCACATACTGTTTGTCTCCTTCTCTCACTTCCAATGCATGCACGTAATTGCAAAACGATGGAAAATTATTTATGCCCATATATTTGAATCAAATAAACATACTTAGAAGATATCAACCAATACTTACCATATACCAAATGAAAGGAAAAACTTGAATTTTTGATTAAAGAAAACAAAAACAAAATCATTCGAGCGGTTTTGGAGCCTTTTGGAAATAAAAAAAAGGGAATTTTTTCAACAATTTTTTGCATTAAAATGCGCAATATTTGTTGAACTTATATAACATTTTTACACGATAATATTTCCATTGCTCCAAAAAATCTATATCCCGAAAATGAAAGTAAGTTGCTAGAGCACTTTAAAGGTTCTAAATTGACCCCAAAATAAGCCAATATTTACCGTTGTTTTACGACAGAAACCGAATTGGTTACTTACAAAAATGAATCTGTCGATAGGCTTGAAATTATATCTTTGAAACGTTATACTTTTCTTTCAAATCGCTTTATTAGTTCTCATGCAATAAGCGTTTTCGTAAAGCTCTAACAATTACATATTAAGTGAGTTATGACTGAGCAGAGACTCCCTGAGTCGAAGACTTTTATCAGTTTACCCGATTATCGCTAAAAAAGGCCCATCTGCAGTCCAAGTAAAAAGGCTTTAGCATTTATGCGTTGGGTATAAAATGATTTAAAGGCTGGCGACTAAAAGTACGGCATTGAAAGGCATTGAAATTAATATCTGAATAGATTAATTGTATACAAGTATGTATGTATGTATGCATGCGAGCTGAAGAGGGAGTAAAAGCATTGGAAAATTATTTGAGTGAATATATATGGATATATGTATGTATATGCATGCCTTCATAAATACTTATACAATCGCTTAAATATACACTTATATGTATGTAGTATATTTACATACATATCTTTGAATAGCTATGAATAATCGAAACTTTTTTTGGGGTACTGAGGATATTGCTTCTGACTTTCAAATGCCAATAAATTGTTGCAACATAAATTGAAAGCAATTCCTTTTTACTATTACTTACTATTTAATTTCATTATGGATGTATGTATATCTAGGACCATTTTAACGGTACAGCAAGCTTCAACGAAAACAACCAGAGAACTTTAAGTTGTCTGTAAAATCGTAATTTGCCTGCATAGTACTACTTAATTTGAAGCAGAACTAATGTAGAACTTGAGTGCCGATACACGTCCGAAGCAGACACTCCAACGATTGTTCATAGTTGTACTTCGATAGACTCCCCTTTCACCAGACACTGAATTGCCAGCTCTCAACGATGCAGTTATGCTTGATTAAAATTTCTGGAAAAATGGGGACAGTCATACTATACAATAGACATACATACATACATACATATATATTTACAATCATAGAGCAGACATAAAACTCACAGCTTTGTTTGTGCGTCTGTTTGGTGGCGAAAATAAAAATACTTTTTATGCATTTCAAGTGCTGGCGCCAAAGTTTTAATCAAAATGCTCGAAATGAAGGGTGGCATCCAAGCTTTAGCTCTATTCTGCAATCGTAAATACTTATCTTTGTATATGCATATGCCCATAGTATATGTACATATGTACATAAGTAAGTCGAGCTACATACTGCCCGCTTTTGCACTCGTTATGCTGCTATTTTTATTTTGCGTTTACTTTTATACAGCATTGTATTTTGTGCGAGAATTAACAGCATTGGCAGCACCAGACGCGCCATCGGTAATGAAGATTAAGTGCGTCTGCGCGTCTTAGCTGCTTTTACCACCCATGTCCATTGCTTTTGCGCCACTTAGCCGTTGTTGTGGCATGCAACAGCACTAAATAGTATCTGGCAACTGGCAAATGCAAATGCAGCTCCCAAGCGCTGTGTGGCTAAACTGAAAAAATATTGTAAATAATGCAAAGTGCCACCGGAGAAGTGTGCTTTACGGCGCTTCGATCCTTTGGTAGGTGGCTGGCCGACTGCGTGGGGTTGTACAGCACTGTTGGGGAATGCTCATTTTTCAGCACAACTGAAGTACATACTTGTAGCTGCAT
Organism: Rhagoletis zephyria; assembly: GCF_001687245.7. NCBI lineage: Eukaryota > Metazoa > Arthropoda > Insecta > Diptera > Tephritidae > Rhagoletis > Rhagoletis zephyria. The sequence continues at coordinate 7,764 of NW_016168364.1, read as the reverse complement.
ACAAAATTTGATTTAAATGAAAATGAAAATGTGCTTGCACAATGCTTAAATATACAATTAAAAATAAATAAAAAACAAAAAAAAAGTTTCAAGTGCTCACTGAAGAATTAATAAAACTGAAAGTAGAGGTTTGAGTGTGATTTTAATTATTCCCATTTGAAAGTGAAAATATTTGAATACTTTTTGGTTGTTTTGCCATCATTAGCAGCACAGATTTTGGATTTGAAGTATTTTCATATATTTGTACATACATACAAACAAAAATACATTAGTACTATTTTTTGTCTGGAAATGATTAAGAACTGTAGCACTCAAACTGATATTTTTTGTGTTATATTCAAGTGTTTATTAAATTTATTTGATTTTTAAATAACTAAGAGCTTATTATGGGGAGCAGAAGCTCTCTTATTTGCCATTGACCAACAGCCATGGGTTCGGAGTCGAAGGATATTTTCACTGGAGCATCGTCATCCATGCCTACAACATGTCCAAGCCAGCGAAATCGTTATACATATTAACTACTATAGTATGTCCAGTTATGGAGCTTACTTAAAATAGTTCTCTCGAAAGCCCTCAAAGCCTTCTCATCTTATATATATGTAAAGTAAATTTGCAAAAGTGATGGAGCATGTTTAAGATATGTTTGTTTACTATCCGATAAATAGATCCGTAGTCCATATCAGAAAAAACAACAGCAAACACGACTTCCACAAATAAGAAGAAATAACAAAGAGAAGGCCCGCATATAAAAAAGACAACAACAAATAGAAAGAGAGAGTTGTCACCTGCTTAAAAAATTTCGATAAACTAAATTGATAAAAAAGTCAAGTACAATGTATTACAATACGAATATCGAATTAATGAGGTTTAAGAATGCTTAATGGAAAATATTTTGGGAAACAGTGGCCACATTTTTTTTTTTTAATTTTAGTTCGATTGAATGGAGAAGATAATTAATATATTCAGCCCTATCCTGAGTTTTCCCCCCAACAAATTCACCCGAAAATTTTTCTTCCGCCCATAGTAAATACACAGAAAGAAAAAGTGCAAATTGAACCGGTTCGGGGAAAATGAATCTCATGATAAGGCTGTTTACAATGCGCGCATAAAGAGGCTTAAAAAAGCTTGATTTAAAAAAAAATGTTTGAAGAGTGTTGTCATCTGTTTGGTAAATGAAGTGTTTAATAAGGATGTCAAAGTAAGGTGGTTTCAGAAAGCTTAATTTGGAAAGTATTTTTAAAGAGGATTGCCATCTGATTGAAAAATTGTAATCAAGTATATTGGTAAGATAAATGAAATACAACAATTTTAGTATCAAAGTTATTTAAGAAACCTTTGATTTAAAGACATTTTTATTAGCGTTATCACCAATTTAAAAAGTTAAGACCAAAAACATAAATTTCAATGAAATATTTCGAGAACGAAAGGTATTTGAAAAAGCTTTATTAGAATGAAAAAAAAATATGTACACATTAGTTGCGTTTCTTATCTCCCAGAAATAGTGAGAAAAAGTCCAAAGTAGTCAGATTTTGTCCAAAAAGCGTTCCTTAACTTACTCGAAAATGACAGCAAGAATGAGAGAGCAACACTCAGTGAGAGTGACTCTCTTCAGTCCGAAGTAGTCAGATTTAGCCAGAAGAATTTTTGCTGGCAAACTCTTGAAAAGTGTCAAACTCGACTGAATTTAAATTAACAGAAATTAATGAATACAAAAAAAGTGAGAAAAATCTGAAAAGTAAAAAAAAATGAATTGAATTTTTCTAAATTGGAAAAAGCTGTGCTCTTATCTCTGGCTCTCAGGTCGACGATGTTAAAATAATCTGCATCCGCTAGAAGCATGTGAACTCAACCGGCGCGGAGAGCTCCCCCCAAGAATTTAAGAATTTTAACCTGCGCTCCATATAAAGGTATGGCCCGACCTATAGCCTATAGTACAACCAATGTGATTCCTCAGCTGCAATCGCCAATTGTTGTCTGACATTTACCTCGCTCGACCCCCAATGTTCTTCCTTCAATTAAGTTTTCAGTTCAGACCAACTCTAAGAAATTGTACCCAGTGTGAGAGATCCACTTCTGTACGGTGGCTGTACGGATCCTCTCTGCAGGGTGCCTCTCACAGCTTATACGGACTTGGTTTCGCAACCTCAGAGGTATGATGCACGTACGTACGTCCAGAAATCTAGGGCTACTACATGTGCATACGTACGCCCATTGCGTCGAGGTGACCACGTTTCCACGCTTTAGGCAAAATGTCATATACTATTTCTCTAGCCCAGCGGGATGTGATTCAATGCTTAAGCAGCCTTTAACTAAGTTCGTCGACTTAACACCATGGATATTGTGTATTCAGAAGGATTATCAACGTCTCCCCAATCCACTCAATAAAAAACTTTTCAAAAGCATTTTTTATTGATGACTTCATTCTCGATTTTAGAAACATGAATCTCCAACAAAAATGTCATTCTTCAAAACTGCAATTAAATGAAAGACTTGCAAAGCAACGCCGCCGTATTCCTTTGAGGGCATTCACAACTCATATCTCAAACAAAAGGCGAAAGTTTATGCACCAACCAAGAGGAATCATCACTTAAAAGTTTCCTAACAAATTTTGCTTGCCATTAAGCAAGCTCCCCTTAAACCCGCAAAAATGTTGTAAAATTACATCAATTAACTCGCTGCAGCAACAGTCAAACAAATTTCGTCTTCAAAACGGCATCACTTTATTTTACTTACTTTGCTTGCAGCCAACTCTGTCATTAACCACTAAAAGTTAACTGAATAAAAACAGCAAAAAAGCCATCACCAACTCATGCAAATGATTTTTGAAAATACTGTCATTATCAACTTTAGCGGCAGTGAGCCAGTGACAACAAAGCCAGCGTCAAGGGTGCAAGAAGAGCAGACAATATGTTGCATTGCAATTTTTCAACAACCAGGATATTGTTCACCCACTAAACATAGAACTTAAGTATCGTCGTGGACTTGGCAGCGAAAGTTGCATGTTGCATTGAGGAAAAGTTTGTTGACATTGCGACAAAAGTTCTAAATTACCACCATAAGTTCTCTCTTGCTGTACATTTGTAGCTGCCCACTTTATTTGATGGCACTAAGAAGTTTCTATTACAACTTCGTAGTGCAGCTAACTGCTATACAAAAAAAAAGAAAGTTTTACATTATATTGTGGTTTTTGTAGTTTTTGTTACAGTTATATTGCAACAGCAGTTAAGTTTATCGTGCAGTTATGCAGTTACTTATCTCGCTGAATGCTTGCAGCAAATGCGGCAATAAGAAAATAAGAGCAATAGTGTTTTGCCTTGCATACGTAAGTGGAAGGAGTAGGCGTACTGACACGCCTATCAATACAATCTGAGACACACATAAATAAACAGTTTTTACATTTTTTTTCTTGGTATTATCAAAGGAGCTATCAAGGGGGTAAAATAGATTGTCAGCAATAGGGTTGTTCCACAAGCTACTCGACGTCACTTTGAGTTACACATACATACGCGTTCACAAGTAAGTTTTATTGTGGCACAAACCTAATATTATTATTTTTTTATGTACTAGTATGTATTTATGTAGTTGTGTTTACATATGTGGCTTCTTCTTCTTCTTCTTTATTGGTGCTGTAACCGCCTAAGCGATTTTGGCCGAGTTCAACAAAGCACGCCAGTCATTTCTCTGCTGTGCTAACTGACGCCGATTGGAAATGCCGAGTGAAGCCAAGTCCTTCTCCACCTGGTCTTTCCAACGCAGACTAGACCTGTTACCAGCATCGCGGCCGGCGTTGAATACTTTCTGATCAGGAGCGTTTCTGTCCATTCGAACGGCATGGCCAAGCCAGCGGAGCCGCTGAATTTTAATTCTCTGCANAGTCCTTCTCCACCTGGTCTTTCCAACGCAGAGGAGGCCTTCCTCTTCCTCTGTTCCCAGCATCGCGGCCCGCGTTGAATATTTTCAGAGCAGGAGCGTTTCTGTCCATCCGAACGACATGGCCAAGCCAGCGGAGCCGCTGAATTTTAATTCGCTGCACTATGTCTATATCGTTGTAAAGCTCATACAGCTCATCGTTAAATCGTCTGCGGTATTCGCCATCGTCAACGCGTAAAGGTTCGTAAATCTTTCGCAAAATCTTTCTCTCGAAAACTCCAAGAACCGCTTCATCAGATGTTTTCATTGTCCAAGCCTNCAGAATCTTTCTCTCGAAAACTCCAAGAGCCGCCTCATCAGATGCTTTCATTGTCCATGCCTCCGCGCCATACACCAGCACAGGCATGATGAGTGACTTATAGAGTGTGATCTTTGTACGACGAGAGAGGACTTTACTTCTCAATTGCCTACTCAGCCCAAAGTAGCAATTGTTGGCAAGAGTGATTCTCCGTTGAATTTGAAGGCTGACATTATTATTGGTGTTAAATGCTGGTTCCCAAATAAACGAATTTGTCTACTTTTTCAAATTTGTAACTGTCAACAGTGACGCGTGTGCCAAGATGCGTATGCTTTGACTGTTTGTGTGATGACAGGAGATACTTCGTTTTGTCCTCGTTCACCACATTAGTTGCGTTCCCTAACTCGCAAGAATTTGCAAGAACTTACAGGAATTTACCAGAAAGCGATCCCGTACTCGGTTCTCTGGCTTCTTTTGCCTTTTGACAGTTTCACAGGTTTTAACCCAGAAAAGTTGGGGAACACAACTATTATGTTTGAATTAACAAAAGGCGCGTAGTTAGCTATCATTTAGCCAGATATTTTGGTAGCGAGAAATGCTCTCGTGCAGCAACAATGGCTAACATTATATTTAATAAAAATGCCTGAATTAGATTGCATATGGCAATAGTTCTGTGCTGTAGTGCAAAAAAAATATTGAAGTACCAAATTAATGGAATTATTTACTCAGTCGCGGCATGAGTACATGAATGTGGTTCTTGTCCGGTTGTCTGTCTTTGCAGCCGAGTGACAGTGTCAAGGCGTCGCGTTGGTGCACTTCGATGGCGCTAATGCTGATGCTACTTATTTGTTGAACATGCTCACAGAGACCCTTTACAATTTATGTAATAGCGTATATCGCTGTACTTATGTATGTATGTAGAGAAGTGTGTATATATGCATCTATGAAAAGTGCACGATTGTGTTATGTAAACAAATGAGTCTTCATAGGAACATGTCATACATATGTATGTATAATTGCAATATGTTGGATTTTACCATAAACTTCGGCCAACTTTGCCAGCCAACAGTTTTGAACATTTTCAGTTGCTCAACTGCTCAGCCAACCAGTGTGACGACCATTCCACATCGTCACCCATTCAGGGGGTCAGTCAATGTGACTATCTATGCTGTTGTACAAGATATTTATTTGTTTACTTTTTGCTTGTCATCCTCCTGTCAACTCCGCAACCGTTCAAAGTCCTTTGCATCACATGCAGCCAGTATGTTATCTTTTTATTCGCTTGTTGGCTGCTATTTGTAGGTTGTTTATTTTTTATTTATTTTTTTTATTAGTTTACATTTTATGTTTGCTTGTCTGTCGAGCCGCTGTCGAGCCCCCCCTGAACAGACTGTCAGCTGCAAACTACAGAGTGAGCAAAGTAAAATACATACTTAGATACTTTTGTTGCATCAGCTGGTAGTGCGCCGTTTGTGGAATGGTTTTTTCGGTGTCTGGAAATTTGCTTTTCGATTATATGAAATACACACGAGTTTAATAGACTTACTCGCGGGCTTTAAAAAGGGGAAAACTTACGTAAATTGCGTGGATACTTTAGTATGAATATGAATATGAAAATAAATATGAATGGTTATATGAATATGAGTATGAACATGAATGTGATTATGAAAATAGTTAGAAATATGCAAATTAATGGCAAATTGAATATGAATAATATTATGAATATGAATATGGCAATGTATATGAGTGTAAGTTCGAATATGATTATGATTGAGAGTATGGATATAAATATATGTATGATTATAAGTATGACGAATATGCTTCAGTAGCGTAAATCAATTCCGTTGGTCTCAAATCACCCGATGTAACTCCTTCCCCCCTGGGCGAAGTTATCTACGCTTTCTTTAAAAAAAAAATTCAAGTCTGTGTATTAGGGCGGATTAATTTGTTCGGAGAGACAAAATTTTCGAAGAAAGTATAGCGAAAGTGGCACACAAACTGTATACCAAAAATGACATTTTACTCTCCAAATTTTCAAAAGAAAGCACAGTGTATTGTATGAAGAAAAAACATAAGTTTTTAAATGAAAAATTAATTTCGTTCAGAAAAAAATATAATACACTGATTTTTCTTTTAAAAATTGGGAGGGTCAGACGTCGTTTTTGGTATATAAATAGTTGTTCACAATTTTCGCTTAGAATCGAACTTCCACTTCCACTCCATTTTTTGATTAACTGAAACTGTTTTTTATAGGAAAACGAAAAAAAAATGAATTACCAAGTCGGAGATGCTATAGGTTTTGGTCGTACTACTGACCAGAGCTGTAAAACTGTGAAATCATATGAAATTAAAAATCATCAATTTTATGTTATTATGTTTTCATTGAATTTTTCCTTGTTGGGGAATGTGGCTTATAATTTTCCAATTCTACATTCACTCAAAGTAGATACGATTGCACACATTAACATATTCAAAGAAAGATTGAAAAAACTGAATGACGAAACATTAACTTTTAACACTGAATAAGCATTCAGATGAATGCAGCTTTTGCTATGTGTGCACACATTCATTCAGTACCAATCAATCGATATAAATATTCTAAATACACAAAACCCACTGAAAAATACGCAAGGTTGAATTTTATTGAACAGATTTCAAAATTTCAACACGAAAAATAGTTTATTGAGCGTTATCATTAATTTGTTTCACTTAAATTTGTACAAATATTTATAATAAATGAAAATATTAATTAGAGAAATATTTTTCTGCCAAGAATGTCATTATGAAAAATGTTAATTATTAACGATTTTTACATCTCTGTTTCGAAAATTGTCAGCTTTCTAAATAAGTATTACCAATGTACCAATAAAAGGTATGTGCAGAAATTATTACATATGTACATACCTATATATCTACGTTAAAATAAGTAAACAAATTTAAGCGCTTCTACTTCTAACTTTAGATATATACATTTTATTATTTATTTATAAAAATTCTTGATACAAGTTTCTTCGTACTTTTTTCTTCGCTATTGCGTCAAGCATTTAATAAAGATCCTAAAACCTGAATTGTGGGTTAGTGGTGGTTTCTACCATTTACAATAAGTTGCAAATTATCAACTTTTCTCAAAAAAAGATTTAACAAATCTGTGTGCAAACCCCTTTTTATTTTAGTGTGGTAGAATAGAAAAAAATGNATGCGTACAGTGCGTACAGAAGAGAATATTGCGTCTGTTTCTGAGAGTGTTGCTGAAGACCGTGAAATGTCGATTCGTCGCCGTTCGCAGCAATTGGGATCGCGAAACACATTTCGAACCGAACACTGATTTTGGTAATAAAATTCAATGATTTGCAAGCGTTGCTCGTTAGTAAGTCTATTCATGATGAAATGTCAAAGCATACTGAGCATCTTTCTCTTTGACACCATGTCTGAAATCCCACGTGATCTGTCAAATACTAATGCATGAAAATCCTAACCTCAAAAAAATCACCCGTTATTTGAATAACATGTGGTAGATTTTCCAATTCATATTTTATTGGGTATACACAGCACAACTCAAAAATTAAATCGGGAAATATAATTGCTAGTGGATCGTA
>NW_016168363.1:17466-19445 GCF_001687245.7 Rhagoletis zephyria | reverse complement strand
ATAAGACAACTCGAATGTAGTGCCCTAACGAGTCGCAAAACTTTGTTAACTTGTTAATTTTATGCCCAAGAGCAAAATAATTTGACGCAATTCAGAGTCACACGTGAGTAGGCACGTGGCGAATATACCGCTAGAAATTCAGTTTTCGATCAAAAAAAAAAAACATGCATAGAAAACGAACTAAGCTAAGAATATTGCAGGTAAGGAAAAGTGGAAAGTTATTGCAATTGTGGTTTCTGCTTACACGTATATAGGGTTTACCTATAAATATTTTTTGCCTGAGCGGTTTTAGAATAATTGGAAAAAAGGGTTATGAATATAAACGAAATATGTAGCTTGGGGGCATATAACGGGTGATTTTTTTGAGGTTAGGATTTTCATGCATTAGTATTTGACAGATCACGTGGGATTTCAGACATGGTGTCAAAGAGAAAGATGCTCAGTATGCTTTGACATTTCATCATGAATAGACTTACTAACGAGCAACGCTTGCAAATCATTGAATTTTATTACCAAAATCAGTGTTCGGTTCGAAATGTGTTTCGCGCTTTATCCGCTTTTTTATCGACAAATTTTGTTCAGCGATGAGGCTCATTTCTGGTTGAATGGCTTCGTAAATAAGCAAAATCGCCGCATTTGGAGTGAAGTCATTATACGCCGTAGTTTTGAATATAATTTTAACTTCCATGACGCATGTATGTATTTGTTCGCAAAAGCCATAAATTGCACGATCCGGAAAATGTTTAAATAGACAAATTATGTATCGTAACATAAAATAGTTATCCAGTTGATCTAGTTAATAAATATTAAATAAAGTGATACTGGAAACTTTATCAAACTTGCGGCGATTTAATTCTATCAAAACACATTGTCGCAATTTACAGTTCAAAGACCTTCTTGATTTAGTGCAAATTTTATCATTTTGTCAATACTTGCTTTTGTTGAATGAAACCTGATTAAACACTTCACTTTTTATTCGTTCTTCATTAAGTTGAGGCAAATACGCTTTATGTATATCCTGAAATCTAGTTCATTCATACGTTTTTTTTTCAGTCCAATAACTCATACGCCCCGTAGTTCTATTTTATTTAGACACCATTAGCCATATCAGTTATTCCTTCCGCTATATATAGATAGAAAGACTGGTGTAAGGCCACGTAGAAGTACTCGTTTCCCTGCAGCAAATCAAACTGGTTCAGAACTTGCGCTGAGCTAGCCTGAAAAGGGACGGTACTGGTTCTTCATCTATCCCAACTCAATGCTTGCAACTGTCTTTTTTAACATGGCGATGTCCTACGAAGTGACAATTGTCGCCCTCTGCAGAACTTTTGAACTTGTTCTGAGCTGACTCTGGCTTAGATGGTTCTGATACAGTTCATATAACAACAGTTCTTAGATAGTTTAAAAAGGGTCACATCCGGGCTAGAAAAAATGTGGTTAGTTTTGAGCTGGTTCTAATAAGTATAGTATAGAGCCTTTTCTTTAAATAAGCACGCATACAATTTTGTAAATAAAAATACTTCATTATATGTTTCAAGAGCTATTTGTTTTGAACTAATTTACTTTTTGACGCAAACTGTGCTTTAAATTTAGGAACATAAAGTGTCAATTATTCCTTTATTTTCTAAAACCGTTATTCTTAAAAATAATTTATATTTGTTACGTATAATGGGTATTTCTGGGATACCTATAATTAAAAATCTGAACTAAGTCGTGTCAAAAAATCAGAAAAACTGTGATATAGTGAATGATTATTTGTGATAACTCAGCGTTAAATTGCATTAAATTTATTGAAATATAATACATAGACTTTCCGGCATGTCATAAAAATATAGAATTTTGAATATTCACAATAGTTTTCATGCTAAATATTTTTTGTAAATTTTTTATTTAAGGATGGCTCATAAGTAATATAACATAAACAAATAAATTCACGTTTCTAACTGTGTTGGAAATTTAGTAGAATTCTAGAAACTGTT
>NW_016168363.1:16000-17390 GCF_001687245.7 Rhagoletis zephyria | reverse complement strand
GTATAATTAATCGCGCTGATTTTCTATAACTCTTTTTACGCACGCTCTTGAAGGCATTCTCCTATTTAAATATTTTCGTTTAAGATGCAAGATTACACTTTATTCCACTAAAATTGTATGGGCTACAAAACAGAATACTCGAAATATGTATAAAAAATATCTGATTAAAAATTTGAAATTTTGAAGACAGTTTTAGAGTTCTATAAGTTTGCAGCACAGTTAGGAATTTGAATTTAAATGGTTTATGGAGTATGAGACATAGTACTTAAATAAAAACTAAACGAAAAATATTTAAAATGAAGAACATTGGAAATTAAAATAAAATCAATGCATAACTACACATTTCGGGGTCTTAGTGATACATTTACGTGTGTACATTATCGTTCATATGAATAGCACTCCCATTTCATAGTGAGATTGTTTACCACTTTTGCTAATTTTTTTACATCTGATTAAAAGGTCAAACATTTTGACGAAAAATCGTTAAATTTAACTTTGGTTTGTATAAAGTTTTAAAACACGGTTTATATGATTTTATTCGTATTTTATACGTACGTAGATATGTATAAAAATGACATTAATGTACCAATAACGACTTTTTGGAAATATTTGAGCAGTTTCCCCATAAACCATTGTAGAGAATTACATATTAAATAAACGAAAACCGTTTGTTATTACTTTTAGGGTCTAAGAAAATCGAAAAAATATAGTATACAACATTTGTGCATCTTTTGTCAGCTTTCAGATGACCAGGATGAGTAACATTGATGATAGCGCAACTAGCAACATATGAGTTTCAACCGTCCAACTCTGCATCTCTTTTTCAGTAGTTCAGAGACAGTTCTGAAATTTGTAGGGCGGAACTAGCGCTTTGCCAGACTGTCCCTAAATTTTGCTGCAGGGTTTAGACATTAAAGCAGAGGTGGGCAGCTTCGACAGAGAATTTTTGTAGTGTGATGTCACTGTGTGCGTGCGAACAAGTCGTGTGGTTGAATGAAGCTGTTGATGCCATCTAAAGCAGAGCGTGTATGTATACANTGTGTGCGTGCGAACAAGTCGTGTGGTTGAATGAAGCTGTTGATGCCATCTAAAGCAGTGCGTGTATGTATACACGAATATGCCCGCCGGGCAGGCGCCGCCCAGGGCTGCATTAAAGACTGCATGCATACTTATATAGACCAGTAGCGCTTCATTTCAAAATAATCAATGTACAAACAGACATCCAGACTTAGAAAGAGTAGAAGTGTTCTGGCAAAATCGCACAGCGTTTCGCCTACGTGAAGGCAAGCGGGAAAAAGTCATGGTGACAGTCGATAAACGATACCCGTTGGGCTTAAAGGGGGAAAGGTAAAAGTCGTAAGTTCAAAATTCCATGTCCTTTCCTCCCCCC
>NW_016168363.1:0-15873 GCF_001687245.7 Rhagoletis zephyria | reverse complement strand
TTCTTTACGAACGGTACATTTCCAAAAATAAAAATATTAGAATCGGCGCTATACCGACTAATCAGTTTAGTTACCTTTAGCGCTGAACCCATAAAAGCAAGTATTTTTTTATTTAACTTTAGTCAATTTTTTAGGTGTAATGGATTATTCACGTGAAGATAATTATTATTTATTTGGTATCGTTTCTCTTTTGTCGTAAAATAATTGACTTGGAAATGTAGTTTCTAAAGATTATTAATACAAAAAAAAAAATGGCAGTACACTTCGTAGGGTCTTGAAACTAGCCACATGCTTTAGAAAAATGTGTGTAGTTTGCTGTTATATAATTGTATACTTTCGCGGGACTTTGCGAATATATGTAATTTTCGATTTGCTTAATTTTTTAATTTTCATTTTCTTTTTGCGTGATTTCCCGAATTTTCTTTCGAACAATGGAAAAATCAAACCAAAAATTGGAAGTGTTGGAAATATTTCCACGTACACACATATGTAATTTTTAAGTATAACTTTTGTATTTCTAAGGGTGAAAAGCAAAAAACTACAAGTAATTTTTAGCTAAAAATTCAACTTTAAATAACCAACAACCATGGAGGTACAACGAAAGGGAGGGCGCCTACGAGGAATATGGAAGGATCAAGTGCAAAATTACCTGTTTGCACTCGGTTTGAACTAATGGCGTAACTTTGCAAAGGAGATGGGCAATTGGCAACATTTTTTTGGTGTCGGCCCCAACCGACTAGCGGTTGTGGTATCACAGAAAAAAGGCTTATGGATATGAGGATCGATTTTGATTGATATTCTTTAAATAGATATTTAGAAACATATTTATCAATTTTTTCTGCTTTCGTTGTAGTCCTCGTATTCATTACAGTATTTCAACTCGTATACCTACTCGTATTTCTATCAAAACATAAAATTACAGCCACATGAATAATATTTCCACATGGTCGTTGCTATGCATGGTACTCCAAATATCCCATAGATGACAAAAATATCACATTCATTTTTAAACAAAATTCATTTTCTTTTCTCGGGTTATGTTAAAGTTTGCTATTAGCCTTCAAAATATTTGCGTACATTGAATGACAATTCCAGCCTTTCTGGGCTTCAATCTAATGGAATATTCATTTTATACGAGCAAATCAAAATATCATTAGGTAGGTACTCCTACACTTGTCTACGCAACTTGAAGCACGTGGTGGTATAACTACTGTTATTAGCATACATTTTATCCGAACATACACTAGGCGACAAATGAAAGTGTCCTTCTTGTTCTAATATAATATTCGCAATTTTTTTCATGAAAACTTTTTTGCATTAATTTTTTATGAAAATATAGTTCATTCTATAATATAAACTAAATAAATCAAAGTTACATACTTTTATATAAAGTTCACAAAAATGAAAAAAAAATTGCATCAAAGTTTTCAAGTTGTTATTCAGAATTTCTAGAAAATTTTCGAGTATGCAGCCCATTCAGTTTTAGTCTAATGAAATGCAAGTTTCAATCGGCTAAAAACTTTATTTTTGAAGTGAAACTTCTTTAGCGGCGGTTGGTTGGTTGGGAGTAAATTGGCAAATTCAACGGAAATTGCACACGGAAATGGAGCAACGGAAATTATTGGGGCTGAAACAAATGCTTCTTGAGTGTATGGTATTAATTTAACAAACAAATGCTAATAAAAGGTTAAAGAATAAAACTTAGAAAAATACCAATACAAGAATGAAAGTAAAGGTGAGTACTTACATAGATAAAGAAAAGGATAAAGGCAAAGGTAAAAATAAAAACAAAACCAAAGATGCGTAAGGATAAAGGCAAAAATGAAGACCAAGGTAAATTTAAACACTTTACTTATATATATAAGGTGAAGGGGAATATGTAGATGGAGAAAATGATAAACATAAAATTAAAGACAAAGAGGAGGATGAGGAGACCGATAAAAGTAAAGACGAAGATAGGGGAAGAAAGATTAAAATAAAGGTAATTAAAGACGAAAGGGTATAGAGAGAGACGCAGAGACTTAATCTGGGAACTATTTTGGGATTTTAGAAATTTTCGGGAATAATCCATATTTTTATCGGTTTTGTTATCGATATTTTTATCGATTTTGTTATAGATATTTTTATCGAATTGTTATCGATTTTGTAATCGATATTTTTAACTATACTTTAATATGTTGTATCGATTTTGTTATCGATACTTAGCGATTTTGTTGTCGAAATTTATCGATTATGTTATAGACTTTTTTATCGATATTTATCGATTTGGTTATCAATATTTATCGATTTTGTTATCGATAATTATCGATTTTTTATCGATATTTATTGATTTTGTTATCAATATTTATCGATTTTGTTATCGATATTTATCGATTTGGTAATCGATGTTTACCGATTTTGTTATCGATATTAATCGATTTTGCTATCGATATTTGTCGATTTTGTTATCGATTTTCTAATCGATTTTGCTACGAATGGTATTACCGATTTATCTATCTATCGGTTTTGTTATCGATATTTTTTTGGACGTTATTATCGATTTTGTTATCGAAGGAGGATAAAGATAAAAATGAATATTTATAATGGAAAAACAGAATAACATGAATGTTAATAAAACGAACAGGGGTAGAGGTAGGGATCTAGATAGAAAAAAGAGAAAAAATATAACCTTAAGCAAAAGCAGATGTGTGTATGTATACATTGGTTATGAGACAAAATAGATAAGTAACGTAAGTTTCACTTCTCTAGTGTGGCCCAGGCGCACTTACTTTTTTTGAGAATTTTCTTTGCTTTAGCTTTTGCAGTTTTTTGTATAACACTGTAGAACAGAAAAAAACTAGAGTACGCATACGTCAGGTTTGATGGCTGCTGGCCATATGAACAAAGCCTCATACTCAGTTTTACTAGATCAATTCGTGTTCTCGAGAAAAAAAATTCGATGTTCCAAAAATCTGAGTATGGCGGCCAAATTTGGAAAACTCATCGTTTATTGGTTTATATTTGCTTTGTGTGCTATTTTCAGCAAATTTAGGTAAAAAACGATAGATTTTGAAAATTTGGAGAATAAGATTTGGCCGCTATACTGATTTTTTGGTTCCTGAAAACTTGTTTTCTCGAGCTATCAAACCTGATATATGCACACTCTAGGTTTTTTTTGTGTTCCACAGTGTAACAAATGCAATTTACCAAAACTGTATTTTATTTTATTTCACAAGAAATTCATGCTTATATGGAAAAAATGCAAATACCGCTATGCTTTTTAGCCGTTTGAAACGTGCACTTCATTAGACTAAAATTAAATTAGCTACAAAACTGCACACTCGAAAGATTTTTAGAAGTTCTAAATAAAATGTTGAAAATTTTTTTATGAATTTTTTGTGAATTTTATATAGAATATGAAACTTTGATTTATATGGTTTATATTATAGAATAAACTATATTTTCGCAAATAATGTATGCAAAAAAATTTCATGAAAATAATTGTAAATATTATATTAGAACAAGCTGTACACTTTCATTTGTCGCCTAGGGTATTTCCACACAGCTTTTGTGTTTACATTAAACGTAAATCAATTTAAATAAATTAATTAGCGCCATAAAACTCACATAAATACAAAATAAATTGGTTCATTAGCAAATAATACATATTAGCAATGGAAATTGTATCAGTTCTGTGACTTTCTTGTGCTGCGGCTACTATTAAAACAACACTATTATGGCGGTACTCATTTGATTGCGGCTTCCGTGTGTGTGTCAATAGTTGTCGAGCCAACCACTTAACGCTGATCGCAGACGCCGCAAAAACTGCAAGAGCTTAACTGTTTTTTTAAGCGTTGATTCAGCGCGAATATGACGATTCTTTTTGGAAAAAAGTGTGTATCACTTTTTAGTTAATATTTAGTTTTTCAATTATTTTCCATACATTTAATTGAGTTAATATCTCTCAGTTAACCACAAATGAGCTCAGCGGATGCATGCATACACACACACACTTGTTTTTGTATTGCAAGCACTAAAAATTCCATACCTTTTGTGCACCGCTGCGACTCACCACTACTAAATATTTGTTTGCTTAAATTTTTGTCGCCTCAAACAAATTAATCTAATTTGATTGGCATAACTTTCCACAAATATTTATGCGTTCAAAGCGTCATCAACAAGCCAGAACTGAAAACGCTTAGTCAACGCTTGCACATTTCCGTATTGGCGTTTAAGTGGCGCTCGCGTCAGTTCTCTTACTGGTACTTTTGAGTAAGTTAATACTTATGTACTTCACTGCGAGTGTTCATACACTAAAAATATAAAACAAAACATTTCCAAATTAATATTAATTATTTTGTACAAAGCTGAATAAACTTAAAAATGCTAAAAAATTGCAAAATAAATTCCTGTAGACTTAATGTCTAGTTTTTATTAGCATTTATTAGCGTTATCTCTTTGTTTTTATGTTTATATTTTTCTAATTTAAATATCGCGATGTTTATACAATTTACATAAATTAAAGTCAGCTTGATTTCGTCAACTTTTTGTTGACGTCAAAAGATATTTTTCGCTATTGATTATCGATTTTGGGCAACATTTTTTTTTTAAATCATTCCAAGCCAACACTACTAAGCAGTACTAAGTAAATAAAAGCACTAACTTATTTGCTTTAAAATTTCAGTTTTGTACAAAGTTAACGCTTATTCGCCTGAAAACTTAGTGTATTTAAAAAAAAAAAGAATAAATCCACACCAAATGACTTTCAAAAATTACACAGATTTTTTTTTCATGTTTCCTATACTTATTCATTATCTGTTTGTTTGTATTAAATAAATAAATACTTGGCGCCTTAATTTTTGTTAGAAATTTGGCCGACTTTGTCCTCCTCTACAATTTTCCGGATGTTTGTCATTGCTGTCGCCTGGAGCGATTCATCCCTGCTCTTAGGAAAAAACTGTTTTTGCATATTTTTTTGCTTTCTTTTTGGTGGCGTTCCGTACAGGGTGCAAACTTAGGTCCTACCGGCATGCCGCTATTATAATGAACAAAAGGGCTTTTTAAAAAAATCTCTCTCAACTCCAAACTTACATTGAAAGCCCACCCTTTTATGATCAGGAATTACAAACTGGTGGTTAGTTGCCGACTAATAACAAAAATAAAAAAAATAAAAAGGAAAACGCTTCTTCTTATAGCGTTCCGAGTGTATTTCTGTCATAAAACAACAGATTCTCAAAACTTAAAAAACTCCTATAAAGAACAGCATCTCAACAGCAAAAAAGAAAAAATAGAAAAGAATTAGAATATGTATGACAAATATCTGTTGATGACAAAAATACTTATGCATTTTCAGCGAAATAATAATGGTAACCCAAAAAGGGTGAGTAGCACAATAAAAACGCAGAAACGGAGCTTAGTCATTACGTATGTACATATGAAGCAAAAATGGTGTGAAAAAGTGAATCATATACATATGTAGTTAGAGCGCCAGCGGAAATTGATAGCTTTATTAAGGTTACTACTATATCTGCATGCAAATACATACATACATGTGTACGATGTTACACAGATGCACAGTTATGAGTGTAAAACTGGTTGCAAATGGCGCTACGTTTCACTTCCAAATGGAAATTTACGCCACCAAATGTGTTAATTGTGATTCTAACGAAACATACATCGTACATAAATACATATTTACATACTTATACATATATTTATTTGAAAATTCTCATATACATCGACTGAGAAAAAAAGGCTAGTTTCGACCACTAAATATTAGTTGCAAAATTTGGACAATATTTGGAAACTACTACCATGGTTTTGTAATTGCAACTAATTATATTAAAGCTTGTGATATTCATCTAGGTTGAACCAAACTTTAATTTAGTGAAGGTGTTGTCGCATGCCGATGACACAGACATAATCGGTTGAAACAAGCGTTACGTCGGTTCTGCCTTCTCGTCGTACAAAAATCACACTCATCTTGCCTGTGCTTGTTAGTATGGCGCGGAGGCATGTGCCATGAAAGGCGCCTCTTGGAGTTTTCGAGAGAAAGATTCTGCGGAAGATTTACGTGCCTTTCCGCGTTGACGATGCCGAATACCGCAGACTATTTAACGATGAGCTATGATGAATAACAGGACTTACATATTTTGACTTGATTTGGAGCATGCAAAGAAGCACATATGTTTGTATGGGTTAATACATACATACCCATGTATGTAGTTATGTACGCATGTATGTATATTAAATATTTTTCCATTGCAGCTGCTTTGTTTTTGAACTTCCAGGCGCTAATTTGATTAAATTAGTGCCATCAAGTAAACAAACTTTATGAATATAAATATTTGCAATAAAAAAACTTACCGGTGAAATCTCTGACGAGTAAATAAGCTTTGTGTCTTCTCTTTACAAAATTTCTTTTGTAATAAAGTAATGATTTTCTCCGACAAATAGTTTATTAACTGCAAACAATTGAAAAAAGATACTTCTATGTGAGTTCAAAATTTCTGGAATTTTTTTTTCGAGATTTTCGAATATCATGACGAAATAAAAAAATAGGTGTCTTCTTTTTTTCGATAAAGAATGTAAAAATATATATTTCACACCCAAAAAAAAATATTGAGGTGTTAATATTGTATGGAATGACCCATATACATACATCTAGTCAAAGGATTAAGCTTAAATTTAAAATAAACATTTCGGTTTAATATATGCACTTTTTTGTAAATTTGGAGAAGGATTTTGCGCAAAAATACTGTGGATAGCGAAACCGGAGTTGGACTAATGAAGCTATTCTAATATTCTATTCTAGAGCGGCCGAAGGCCATCAACGCGGTAAAGAGTTTTGCGCAAAAATACTGCGGATGGGCTTACACGAGTTGAATTTTTCTTTCCAAAAATGCTAATTTTACCGCATTTTGAAATGGACCCCGAGTGCCTGTAAAAGAGACAAGGAGGCTAAGGAAGACTTTTCTTAAAGTTTTTACTCCGCTCTGCTCTTTCTAATGAGCTTTAGGTGACACACCCCTTCCCCCTCCACTCCTCACCAAAAAATCATTGTATAAATAACCGAACATTTCCCACGCACAACATTAAATCCTCTGATGTATTGTTTGGTTGCTATTAATGTGGCAAAGTAGCTCATGGTTTTGTACAATTTATGACATTCCAAAAACTTATTTTTTGTTACAAATTTTGAAATGAAACCTTCTTTTTGTATCATGGTGTTTCGTTTTACTTTGCTTATCGAAAATTGTGTGGCACTACAATTGCTAGGGAAAATATTCTACGGGTAAAATGTTTCATTTTGGTTTTGAAAATACACATTTTTGGCGTTATTTTTTTTTAATTTCATTTGTAAAAACGAACACAGCATTTGCTATTTTATATGAAGTAAAATCATATCAAAAAGTTTTGTTTTAAAATTTCTTTTAAAAACTTGCGTTTTACCCGCATAATTTTCTCAGTGTGTACATTAGGGTGATCCAAAAACAGTAAACTCGGAATTGTAATGCCCTCACCCCCTAGGATTGTTCTATATCGAAAAAAGTATACCCCTATTTTTTTATTTTGAAATCAAAATATATTTAGAGGTCGCTCAAAGCGCTCAAAGTTTTCCATGTATTTTTATATGGGAAAAAACAACTTTTCGTAGAAATGGTATAGAATTCTTGAAAACCAATATTTTTCGATCGGAAAACTCTGGTTCTCTTCAGGAGACTTTCAGTAATAAGACCCAATTGTTTATTTAACCATTTTTTAATACTAACGATTTTTTATTGGTCTCCCATTGAATTTTTCGGGGTTTTTGTGGGTTTTTGGCGGACCTATAAATTAAAGTTGCGATGAAAAAATGGTTAAATAAAAATTTTAGTATTATTATTGGGAATCTGCTGCAGACAAATTGAGTTCTCTCATAGAAAAATATTGATTTTTAAGAATTCTGTACCATTTCTACGAAAAGTGTTATTTTCACCATATAAAAATACATGGAAAACTTTGAGCGCTTTGAGCGACCTCTAAATATTTTTTGATTTCAAAACAAAAAAATAGGGGTATACTTTTTTTCGATATAGAACAATCCTAGGGGGTGAGAGCATAAAAATTCCGACTTTACTTTTCCACGTGTATTTTTGGACCACCCTAGTGTACATAGTATGCGAATGCTGAAAAGTGAATGTGCAAATTCCCACTTATAGTACAATACGGAAGTAGCTCCGGGAGAAGACCTCCGACTCGAACATCCTTAGACGAGAGTTCCAATCGCAGTGGTGGCAGTTGCTAGTTTTCAGATTTAATAAATAAAAATTGTTGCGTGCCACTTAAAACTATCCAAAAATCGAATCCTGAACTTTTTTCTCATAAAAACTTATAGTCACAGATCCGTGCAGAACTGAGTCAGTTCCGAATTGGTTCAGAAATTCTGCAGAGTGGGGCATTGCCCCTTCGTAGTCCCTTTTTTAAGTTATCTTGACGCGAATTTTAAACCAGTTTGAATAGCTGCTGGGTAGAAGAGCGGTTGTCCGAGCACACATGCATACATTTTTCATATGGGCCTTAACTGCTGCTGTACATTATCGAAAGCAGTAGTCTTCTAGGCGAGTTAGACGTTATTTAAAAGCCAAGAAATACGCTCAAAATTATAGCATGGCTGTAGGCGCTTGTTCAGCAATAAAAATGCGCGTACGTTTGTTATACTTCAAGAATAAAGTTCTAGTTTAAATGTCAACATGTACATAATAAATTCAATTAGGAGATTAAAATATCTCTCACGTGCAAATATTTACTTACATACGTATGTATTTACTTTCGATAAATATGTTTGAGGCCTATGTGTAAATATTTTTTTCACGTTTTCAGCTGCAAATATTTAGTTTAAGAATATTTGCTAGCACTTCCTATAGATCTATTACACTTGGCGCTCATTGTCAGACCGAAGTAATATATAACAAAATATTTGTATGTCGTAAACTTAATAAATCAAAGCAAATACGCATAGCTACATACATCTCACGCATATCTGGTGTACATATGTATGTATGTAACATGTATGTATGTAAATATTATTTCACTAACTAATGATGGTGCTAATAAACTCGTGCCTAACAGAGTAAACACTTTCAGTTTCTACAGCGAAAACTGGGCAAGGCTAGTGTAAACTTATACTTTTCTGCCAGAATGAATTGAAAATAATACTAAGAAATCTCTATTTAGTGCACCCGGTTTAAGCAGCACCCAACTTCCGGTTTCCACTAGGTATCCTCTGCGTAGCAACCGAACATCCGTTTGGAAGCGAGCTAATGCGAGAAGACAAACCCCTAGAAATAGGTTGAGTGCAGAGCTTGGGACGAGCCGCAAAAAAAACTACCAATGAAAAGCCCTAAATTGCCCCTTCCTTTAACGACGACTGTCTAAAAAGGACTGCGCTTTGAGGTCATGTTCCTGGAAAGTCCGGACTCTCACTGGAAAAGGCAGAAACTGTCATAAACCAGTTCCACAGAAAGACTAAGGGTGACATTACCGACATAATGTATAAGGCCTTGCGGCGTCTATTGCAGCTGCCATGTAAAGTAGCGCAAATTCGGTGTCGGATTTGTTGTGGGAAAGAGACTCCATCGCTGAGTACTGTCGTTCACCCCTCACCGCGTCGCCATGGTAGGCAAGGAAAGAATTTTTCGTCCCACCGTCGATCGAAAAACGAAAATCCAAATCGATCACGATGTGATAGACGAAAAGCACGCTTACAGTGCTTTGGATGTAGGTACACACACTCCGAGGACCAAACATCCAGCTTTCGAATGCTCCGGACACAGTAAGTATAGATGCTGATGCACAAAGAAGGAGGGTAATGGGCGATTTTTTTGGGTTTGGCCCAAACCGCCAGATCCTTGTAGTGCTAAACCTATACATCTATACATATAACAAAATTGTAACAGGCCGATATCTGTACATAAAAAATATGAATGAAAAGTTTATATGGGGGGTCTTAATTAGAGCAACAGAAGCCAAATCAACAATTTTTGTCTGTCTGTCTATCTGTCTGTCTGTTTGTATGTTTGTACAGGCATCACTCGAAAACTAATGCATGGAATCGAATGCAGATTTCACCGGAGTATTGCTTGAGGTCTAACTTAAAATATAGGGGAAAAAATAGAGAGTTGCCCCCTACTTAAAAATTTCAGTTGAATAAATTGATAAAATAAACTGAATATTGAAATATGGCTTTCAAAAAAAAAAAAAAGGTTGAAGATGGCTTACAGCCGAAAAAAGTTTTGTGGAAGGTTGCCACGTGTTTGACAATTTTAATTGAATTTAATAAATTAGAAAAATTAAGCATTGCAATATGGGTATCAAACTAGAGAGGTTTAGAAAAATGTATGCCGAAAATATTGTTCAGGGGTTGCCACCTGTTTGAACAATTGTATTCATTTTAATTGATCAAATAAATTAAATATTACAGAACGGGTGTTAAACTAAAGAGGCTTAAGAAAGTTTTCTGTCGACAATATGTATCTTTGAATCGGGTTGCGACCTATTTGCAAAATTTAATTCATTTAAAATAATTAGCTAAGTACTGAATTAGTACACCTTAGAACAGAGATGGGCAAAGTGACTCCCAGGAGCCTTTTGCACTAAGAAGCCGGCTTGGCACATTTAGGTGGTAGATGAGGGGTAACACCAAGAGCCAGCATGAAGGGGGAAGAAGATCTTATTCTAATTTCTTGTACTCCGATTCTCATTACTAATATATATGATGCTTTTAATGTATTTTTTACACCCCTTTTACCCCGGGAACTGATTTAAATAGCTCTTGCGTAGCACTTGCTGGCTCTTTGATGGCTTTAAGAGCCAAAAATCTGCCCATCCCTGCTTTATAAGAAAGTTTGCAATATGTAGACTCGAGTTATAAGAATACAAATTAAATTTCCAGGAGAAAACCAATACTATACTTACTTTCTAAATGCCGTCGAAAATATATTAACTAACATCCACATTTATAGAAAATAGAGAATGCTTAATACATCGAAAATTCGTTTGAAAATCTCCCTTCATAAAGCTGTTTAAATATGTTTTATTCTTTATGAATGGGGCCATAAGAATATTGGGAGGGAGTAACAACACAAAAGTAATTTTAAGGCTCAGTGAAGCACGCCAGGCATTTGCTAGCTTAATTTAAAAAATGCACAACAAAATTATTGAACACGAATTTTACCTCAATCCACCACAGCTCCCTCCAAATCACCTAACTACAACTCACCTCAATTGAACTCACTTACTTCAATTCACTCACCTTTACTCAACTCAATTCGATTCAACTCATCCCAAGTCAACTCAACTTACCTTAACTTTCCTGAACTTCACTTAATTTTGGTGTTTGGATTTCAAGCGCTCGGCGAACACTAGTATTAAGAAAATTGTTTGCTGGGCATACCAGAATTTCATCATAGAATTTTTCTAACTAACTTACAATGTATGTATGTACACAGCTGTNTCAACTCAATTCGACACAACTCATCCCAAGTCAACTCAACTTACCTTAACTTTCCTGAACTTCACTTAATTTTGGTGTTTGGATTTCAAGCGCTCGGCGAACACTAGTATTAAGAAAATTGTTTGCTGGGCATACCAGAATTTCATCATAGAATTTTTCTAACTAACTTACAATGTATGTATGTACACAGCTGTTAACACATTGCGAAGTGCTAATTTGACTTCAAGTTAAGTCGAACTTAAGATGCCAAAAAATGTTCGCTCTAGTTACTAATCGCTATAGTAAATTGAGGAAAAGAATCTATGCGTAACTTAAGAATTTTGGTCGATAGAGGAAAAAAATATATGCATACACTGCAGTGCAAATAAAGATAAGTAAAAAAGTATTTATACTTTTTAAGCAAAAGTAAAATCATTTTATTTTCAGTAGACGTTTTTATTAAAAGATTTCAAAAAATGTAATTCAAAAAATATACCTATATATATATATATATATATATGTACTTATTAACAATACACTTCTAAAAACATAAAGGCACAAATCAATTTTATATCATATTAACTTAACACAATCAGGTGCATTAGCGCTTAAAAATAAATATTTTTTTAAAGACAAACATACAGCTAAAGTAAAACTAAGTGCAAGCGTACTTTCCGCGAGTTTAAATAAATAAAAAATATTTGCAAAATGGCTAACAATTTTTATCAGTCTATCATCTCAAAGTGCCAGTCACATACGGCAGCCATCCAAAATAGAATTAAATACACACCAATGCCATCAAACATTTCATTCACCTTCTTTTTTTTTTTTTTGAATGGACATTGCACCCACCTCGACTGCTGACACTTTCTCTTTCCTTACGCTCCATTTTATTCTCCGTCTTTCCGCTCCTTCACGTTTTTTCTCTTTAACCAAACAAATTTGGCACAAACAACTTCTTGCGCTTGGCATGTGTACGCTTGTAATTCACCAGCTGTGCTGCATCCACCGTCGAACTATCACCACTATTGGTAGTTACTGTATCTACACGCCNTTTTTTTTTTTTTTGAATGGACATTGCACCCACCTCGACTGCTGACACTTTCTCTTTCCTTACGCTCCATTTTATTCTCCCTCTTTCCCGCTCCTTCACTTTTTTTTCTCTTTAACCAAACAAATTTGGCACAAACAACTTCTTGCGCTTGGCATGTGTACGCTTGTAATTCACCAGCTGTGCTGCATCCACCGTCGAACTATCACCACTATTGGTAGTTACTGTATCTACACGCCTATTGCCATAGATGACTGATTCCGGTACAGCANTATATATATATATATGTACTTATTAACAATACACTTCTAAAAACATAAAGGCACAAATCAATTTTATATCATATTAACTTAACACAATCAGGTGCATTAGCGCTTAAAAATAAATATTTTTTTAAAGACAAACATACAGCTAAAGTAAAACTAAGTGCAAGCGTACTTTCCGCGAGTTTAAATAAATAAAAAATATTTGCAAAATGGCTAACAATTTTTATCAGTCTATCATCTCAAAGTGCCAGTCACATACGGCAGCCATCCAAAATAGAATTAAATACACACCAATGCCATCAAACATTTCATTCACCTTCTTTTTTTTTTTTTTGAATGGACATTGCACCCACCTCGACTGCTGACACTTTCTCTTTCCTTACGCTCCATTTTATTCTCCCTCTTTCCCGCTCCTTCACTTTTTTTTCTCTTTAACCAAACAAATTTGGCACAAACAACTTCTTGCGCTTGGCATGTGTACGCTTGTAATTCACCAGCTGTGCTGCATCCACCGTCGAACTATCACCACTATTGGTAGTTACTGTATCTACACGCCTATTGCCATAGATGACTGATTCCGGTACAGCAGTGATAAAGCCATCTTCGACGTAGTAGTAGCCGCGCCGCAAGCGACTGAGATGATAATCGGTTATCGGTTTTTGATACGGTACTATATAATCACGATCGATAGTATCAACATAACCATCCAGCAATGTCAATGTAGGTTTGGCATTCACGCTAGCGATGTAGTTGCCAGTGCAAATAAGCAAAATGAGTGGGAAGCAGAGTGTGCATTGGTGCTGAAATGATACAAAACAAATTGTGGTATTTAGATTTTTTTGTTATTGTAAAATAGTAGCATAATTATGTATGTATATGAAATTTGCATGCATGGAATTATTAAGAGTGAAGTTATAATTTTTTGTTTTGAAGATTCTCTTTGGGCAAACTACTATTGCTTTTATTTTTTTTTTAAGTGACACATTATTTTTCGCATTATTTCGCAAATTTAGTTTGCCTTGATAATTGTTGGAAAAAAGTATAATAGTATTTAGTATATATAAAGTATATAGTATTTGGCAACGTAGTTAATACTGTGGAAGATTTCCGATAACCTCTATAGAGGACTTGCCATATTGTGAATATGATGGATATTTCAGGTATAAGCTACTCTGCTGATAAGGCCCAACTATTATGCTCGATAACACTTTGTACGCTATATTGAGAAGATTCATTCCGCGGTGGTTCGCGCAGCTCGTTGAATCACCCTTCTCATAGGCAAAGCACACTCAAATTTTAGTTCTGTCCATATTTTGGACATAAGCCTACTCCACGTCAACGTACTTGAAGAAAAAAGCCGTTAGCCTATCCTACCCATCGTCATTAAGTATGGTTTCAGTTTAAGCCTCCTCTCAGTCGCTTGGTTTTTGCCCATCAAACTGGAGGAGAGTTGTAGGATTTTTTTAAGGGACTTGGAAATATGAAAAATATGATAAATTTTAAATTTATTGTTTAAAAAATTCAGTGCAATGTAGAAAAAAGCAATAAATATGGGCTGCAAATTAAAGAGGAAATTCTGTAGAATTAAAACTGAAGATGCTCTTTTAAAATTTCATACTTGAATATTCTTGAAATTTTTCAATATTTATTTTTGAAAATTAAATATATTTTATCGATAGACTGTGGACGTTTATGTAGAAAATGAAGCCTAAAAATACGTACCACTTAAGTATAAGCAAAATAAATAAATTTATATACATTTTATTTGTTGTTGTTATTTATGGCCTTATAACAATTATATTTTGTTGCTTTTCCATAATAGTTTTTCATTAAAAATGGCCTCAAGCTCAATAAATATTGTTGAATATACATTTTGTTTATATGTAGTTATAGGGTACATATTTTTAGGCTTCCTTTTTTGTAGTTATAGGGTACATATTTTTAGGCTTCGTTTTTTGCATAAACAACCGCAGTCTAGTTATCGACTAACATCAACTCGACAACATCCTTCAATTTCGCGCTGCTAACTGTTTTGGCTTAAAAATGCAAATTAATTAAAAGAACATTTTCGAAACCTATTCTTCCTTTTGAACCAAAAATTAATTAATTTTTTTAATTATAAAGATTTTTTTTTTTAATTGCACTGATTTTTTTTAAATAAGTTTTGGAATTAAACATAGCTTTGAAATTACAAAGTCCTTTAAAAAATCCTAACGTCAGAGGGATAAACCAAAAATGTATGTAGCTCATAGTTTCGTAAGTATATTGTCTGCTTGGTGTGTTTTAAAATTTTTGTTTTTGTTTTGTCACTCGCTGGAGTATGGGATAAAAACAAAGAGATTTTTTGCTTTATAGATAAATAGCCGAATTTTTTCCAAAAATTATTTTTAGCATATTCCTCGATATTACTTTAGCTTTTTTTCGTATAGTGCGCAGAATTTTTTTTTCGTTAGACAATTTTTTAAACGGTCTAAGCACATGACATTGACTGTAAAATATATAAAATTTCCATGAGGTGCTAAACAATCGCTCTGTGCTACAAATTTCGCCGTGTCCTTAGCTCACCTTTAACTCCATTTTGCAACTCCAGTTAGAATGTCTGTGGTAATTGAACAAAAGCAAGTTGCGTTGTTAACTTTTACACTCCAAAATTAGCCAAAGGATTACAATTTTTGATCCAGTTTTTTATGCACTATTTTTAACATTCGTTTTCACAGTGTATGCCTTATACTACGTACATACGTACATATGTACATATAACTTATTTTTTCACTATTTTGCGAAATATTTTTCTTTTCGCTTAAAGAATATTCTGAAATGTTTTCCGTTCTTTAACTCAAGGTTATTATGCTTTGATAGTCAATTGTGTTCTGCTTATAATCTTGTTAAAATACATTTGCTTTATATACCCAATTCCTACTCAAATTTGCATGCGAGTACATGATAAGCGAAATGAACACACACACACACACACACACACACAGTGCAATAAGAAAAACGAAAGCGCTAAAACAGGAGGGGCGGAAATATGTACAATAGAAATAAGTACTCGCACATTTGTACTAGATGCCACATTAACATACATAAATACCTCTACATACATA
>NW_016168362.1:0-19446 GCF_001687245.7 Rhagoletis zephyria | reverse complement strand
AATCGCTTAGGCGGTTACAGCGCCAAAAAAGAAGAAGAAGAAGAATTGAAACGTCTTAAATTGAAGTGTGAAGGCACTTAGTACAGTCATAACTTATATTTATTGTAACTTTATATAATACTAGTTTAGCAGCGCCAAAAAATTTCAAGATGTAATTCTAGCTGAATGTTCATATAAAAAACATCTTAAATCTTTCAAGGGCTAGGCTAGAATAAACGTCCAGCAAATTCTTTAAGGTAATATTCCATTCATTTAGTGCATAAAAATATAAACAAAATAAAATTTTTTTTTCTATTAATATTGTTATTGAGCTTTGTACCACGATTGTTTATTAGGAAAAATGGAAAAAGCAACAAAGTTATAGCAGCTCTTTCGGAGATCACTACATCTCCTCGTCAGACTTCTTTTTTCTAGACTTCAGCAGGGATCGAACCCGTGCCATCGCTATGCAAAGCCAGTCTCCGAAGGTAAGTTAAAATATGCGCTACGCAGGAGTAAACCTTCTATTTTATGTTTTTAGATGATTAAATTTTATTTTGCCGCCCTTCGAC
The DNA here is from genome assembly GCF_001687245.7 of Rhagoletis zephyria. NCBI lineage: Eukaryota > Metazoa > Arthropoda > Insecta > Diptera > Tephritidae > Rhagoletis > Rhagoletis zephyria. The sequence goes on along the minus strand of NW_016168362.1, from coordinate 18,895 downwards.
TTCCAGTTTACTTAGCATTGTGTTCTATTGTTTGGCAATTAAAGTGAATTTAAGTATTCAGTAGAATATATGATAACAGCTTGGCCTTTAATTATACATACATATCTCACTCCATCTTCAAAAGGGGCACAACTCAAAATCGCACATTTGCCAGAAAATGTGAAAAACTATTTCACAGCACATGCTAACCATATGGACAAGGGAAACTCTAATTTAGGGGGTTTTAACAAATTATAACAAAAGTTTTCTCCAGATTTTGCTGAATGGTAAATAAAAGCTCTGTGTACATTTTTAGCGCATAATTTGAAAAATTACAAATTTTGAGTAGTGACTCTTTTGAACACGGCGTGCTTGCATTTATTTCAATCAATAGAGTTCCAGAAACAAGTACAATAAAAAATAAATCAAGTATTTGAGCAATTTTAGCTTTAAAACGTCGATTTAGGCAAAAAAGTACCGAAATTGTTCATTGTCTCTCGAAAAAATTTTAAGTTTTTTTTGCGAAGTTTTCAAATAGAATATTCATATTAAAGGCAATGGACGTTGGCATCAAATACAACATACATAAATATCTGTGAAGTTTCAAGAGTTTACCAGAATATCTGTCGCAGCTACATATATTTTGTAATTTTTGAAATTTTTAATTTTTTTTTTAATTTTAGATATTTCAAAACGCTAAAATTAACGGTGAAAATGTTCTTCTCGCCAAAACGAACGAGTGAAAAATTTTACATGGAGTAAAAGATGACTATGATTTGAGAAAGCAATTAAGCGTCGACTCCGTCCGTCCATCCGACCGTCTGTGCACACGATACCTCGAGTAAAAATTGAAATATCTTAACGAAACTCGGTATGCGCATTTCTTTCGGGCGTAGGACGGATGGTATTGAAAATGGGCAATAACCACGCCTACCTCTCATATAACGGTAATTTTCAGAAATACGAAAACTGCGATATTTTAGTCACTACTGAAGATTATTCACTCAAAATTGATATTTACAATAAGTTTTAGACGAAAAATAAGAATTTTATAAATTTTTCGAAAATGGGCGCAGTCACGCCCACTTATGGTAACATGTGTATATCTTGGTAACAGCTGCACCAATTTCTTCCAAACTTAGCACAGCAAAAAGCCAAAATTTTAGATTTTGTAATATTATAAAAAAAATATAATCTTAATAATTCCGCATTATTTAATTTTTCAAATATTTATTTCACAATTTTTGACTAAATCACGAAACTATTTTGAAAATAAAGGATCACTTGTAGCAAAGTTGCTAAATCCCTTTTAAAAAATTTTACAGGAGAGGAAAGAAACTTGCAAACAACATTTGCCCGTTCTAAGAAAAGCAAAATGCCATACAAATTAGAGGGATTCGATCTTTATTAAAGGATTTCGTACTATTTTGGCCTTATCGGATTTTCGGTGCTTCTTATGGATTTAGCAAATTTTCCTTTCATTGAATTTAAATAAGAATAAATAAAACAAGTGCCTTTATCGTTTTTGAAACAATGCATTTTTAGATTTCTCTAGCCCCTGTATTAAAAAACGAGTTTTCATAAAAAGTGGATTTAGCATCTTTTCACTCTAAACTAGCGATATGTATTTGATTGAATTAATTAGATGTGTAATTTCTAGGGCTGTGCGATTAATTGATTATTCAAAGTTTTAATTAACCATAAAGTAAATAACTCAATTATTCGATTAATTGGAAATTATGATTACTCAAAAGTTCAGTTACTCGAGTAATCAAGATTTTGATTAACCAAAAACAAAAATATTTGAGTAATTTGCTTTATGATTAATCAACATTGTGAATAAAATGAGTAATCAACATTTCAAAGTACTCTTTACATACATACATATAAAGCAGTTGAAGTTCCTTGATACTTTGAAAAAAAAAAACGTTTCTGTTTTCAAAAATTAAAAAGAGATACATACATACATACATATTTTTTTCATATACAGAATATAGAAAGAAAATAAGACTTTTCCAAAGCAAACTCTTTTAACGAGCAAAATTAATTTTTTTGAGTAATCATATTTCTAGTAACTCGATTAATCATCGTTTTGAGTAATCAAAATCTTGATTACTCGAGTAATTGATTAACCGAATAACTGATTAACCAACTTGCTCGAGTAATCGAATAATCGCACAGCCCTAGTAATTTCATTAACTAGTTTAATACTTAACCACATTCATTTTAACATAATATTATAAATTTTTATTTTTGTATATACAAATTTAAGACACACATTGATATAAGTAGTACTTGTCGAGTAAATACAGTTTTTAGATGGCCTCTTTATATTAAAGATATAATAATATATACTATTTGTAATAACAGTTTATATTATAAAGATAATTAAAAAGAAAAAATTTTACATTATTTGCTCGCAACTCTCAACTTTTTTTTAGTCGAGTTAATCTCTTTGGCAAGTGAAGCATTCATATACTATTACTGCATTAACCACTCAGTTTACTTTTAGGAATCGGATTACGAAATTTCGTAGAAGCTTTTCGGAAGAGATCTGTCAGTACGCTTTATTTCGTTATTTTGAGGGCTTCTGTAGTGAATACGATTGCATTGTTGAAAAATACCTAATCCTAATAACCTATGTATGCGTGTAAATAAAATTCATTTGCAGAATTTAGGAATGTTTGTAAACAACTTGGTCACTTGAGAACTTGTTGTGTTTGCGGTAAACAGTAGGGGAGTTCTTAAAATATCAACATCTAAACTTTGTATGGGCCATCGCTTTATTTTTTTTTTGCGTACCAAATAATGACATCCACGAAAATTTCAAAATTTAATTTTTTTTTTAATTGCCATTAAAGTAACCATCACCTCGGGTAACGAGGCAGAGTCAAGAAATTGTTTTTCCTTCAAAAACATAGCAGCACAGTCTATTCAAAGGAAATTATGAGTCAGATGTAAAAAAAGTATACTTTTATATTCGCTTGAAAACAGAAGCCTATAACTATGTATCTACAAATGTGCATTAGTAAGAATTCGTAACAATAACTGCAAGTGCTACATTTACTTGAAGATATCTACTTATTTATGTATGTACATACGCGTGTTGATATTTAAAACGAGACGATGACACAATTCTGGGGATGCCGGAAGGTGATTTCACTACCCGTACATATGTATGTACATGTATAAATGTGTAATTGGAATGCCTAATCACTTGGTGATTTTTCAATGGGAAATTCCCAGTTTTTATTAATTCTTTATTTAATAAAAAATATTTCAGTGAATAAGTAGCTAGGAAATGAGTTATTGGTTTGGTTTTATTCCCCAAGTTCGTCTCATTCATTAGTTATGTACTCGCACTAAATGAAAAGCATAAGGTAAACTGGGTTGCGTTTTTAATACCTTATTTAGATTGCGTCGTAGAAGACCTGCTTGCTAGAGGGGTTGAAGAGCAGAGGATGCCGAATAATTTAAACCCAGTGACTAAGTGGTCTTCGAACAGCAAAAAGGAATCCATCTTGTCTAGGATACCACACGCAACTGTTCCTGCAATTGGAGTCTTGCTATTTGTGCTTTCTGATTGAGTCAAGTACTTGACCTTAACTCTGGTGGAAGTCCAACACAGCGAAGACAGCGAATGAGGCATTAGTGGCACTCTGCTGCTCTATCGGCTGGAGGTCGTAGTTGGAAGTAGACACCGGTGAACTTCTACATGGACGGGTCGAAGCTGGACGCAAGGATCGGTGAAGGGGAGTTTTGTAGGAAGCCCCCACCCACCTTCAAATTTAGTCGTATAGTGTTTTCAAAGCAATGGCAGCAATGGCCGACCGATTCTACGGTGCCGGAACGTGAAGTAAACATCTGCTCTGATTGCCGAGTGACAATCGGAACCTTGCCTATCTTTCAACCCAGTCTGAATAAATTCAAGGCAGACTTAAATTGCTGCGGAAAATCGCGTTGAGCCATACCACCAGCTCCGTCAGAATTGGGAAAAGATAATACGAGTCGCAGAACTTAATCACTCGGGTAAAATTTTTGAAATCCAACGGAGAATCACTCTTGCCAACAAGTGCTACTTTGGACTGAGTAGGCAATTGAGAAGTAATGTCCTCTCTCGTCGTACAAAAATCACAATTTATAAGTCACTCATCATGCCCGTACTGGTGTATGGCACTAGTGCATGATGAAGCAGCCATTGAAGTGTTCGAGAGTAGGATTTAGGCCCCTTTGCGAGTTGGTGGCGAATACCACAGGCGCTGGAGCGATGAGCTATGTGAGTTTTACAATGATATATTTAGACATAGTTCGGCGGATTAAAGTACGGGGGATCCGTTGACTTGGTCATGTCGTACGTATGGACAGAAACGCTCCAGTTCTAAAAGGATTTGACCTTACTTGGAATTTAACGCGCTTTGTTGTACTCCGCCAGAATCGCTTAGGCGATTACAGCGCCAATAAAAAGGTAGCAAAAGATTTGAATGGGTGTTAAGCCTTAGCAATATTTCTAACAACTGCGTAGCGGAGAAGTTTGTCAGGAACGGCACATTTAACTATAAGCACAACACAGATGGATCTCATTCCAGTTCCGCAAGCGCTGGGCGAGGATATGGGAAACTTCAAGTTTTTTCTGGGGATATTGACGGATATAGTTCAATCTGCGGCAGCTGCTTCGACGGTGACGTGGTAAAATCATTTCAATACTACTTCTTAAGCTGCTCATCTTTTTCAAGGCTGCGGAAACTTCAATCTTCGCACAGTGGTATCACAAAGGTAATGGACCGATGCTGAACCCAACGGTGCGTTCATATAAACAAATAAATATGTTATTTTATTACCTTTCTTATGAAAAACAAAACATAGTTAGGTTCAGGTACCGCTTTCAAAAGACAGATACTTTTCTCTGAGTTTTCGGTTTGAATATTCGCAGACTTTGGTTCGATTTGAAAGAGAGGCACCACTCGCATTATGGTTTTTAATTTTTTGGACAACCCAAGCTTTGCTCCAATTGGTCTAATAATCACAAATTCTCTATGTAGTGCAAAAATTTGTTTTGGTATTTTTATTTATTTTGTAATAATTTTTATAAGCTCTGTGCATCTTCATACATATTTTCTGTTATCATCGGCTCGTCTTTTTGCTTCGGCAATAACGAATATTATTGTAATTCGAACTTCAAAGCTGATTGGCTCTGCACCGCCACCAAACGCCTTCTCGCGCTTCGTATTTGTGTTTTCCCCAATACCTTATCTGCCGCTAGCACCCATACCAACAAACGTTTATACAGTCACGTGCATCAACTAGAAACCATGTGACATGAATGACGCGATCTCCACAGAGTCAGTCAGCAAAACCTCGCTCAGTAAAAGAATGGCCTGTGGTCTTATCATTGTTTTCAAAGCGGTTGTGTGCTTTGCCACGGCTGCTGTGGTTGCTGCTGCTGTTTTTTCGCAATGTATTGACGCCGTGCTGATGATGCAGCTATGTAGCAGAAAGAGGCAAACAGCTCGGCAGTTTTGTGAGTTTACATAAAGCCCAGTCACGCGCTGCTTGGGTACAGTCGGTGCTGGTCGCCAAATAAGGCAACATTTTCCAAATACGGAATATACAAAGAATATACATAGCTAAGAAAGCGAATAACGGTGCAATCGCGTTGAGTGAATACCCCGTTGTTAAGAATTCGCTGCCACAGCGTATCCTTGAGACTTTGCAAATTTTCTGCGCGAAAAAAATTTAACTAATGAAAGAATATTTCCGTGTGAATAAAGGAAGGCTGCGTCTTCGTGATTATTTTTAAATAAANATTTAATTAATGAAAGAATAATTCCGTGTGAATAAAGGAAGGCTGCGTCTTCGTGATTATTTTTAAATAAAATATCAAAATTTCTTAAGTGACTTGACGCGCTTAATAACAAATAAAAATAAAAATAAAAATATAATATCAAAGTTTCTGACTTGGTGCTTAATAAAAAAACATAAAAATAAAAAATCGTGATCCTTAATGCTTAAATGTTTTAGCTGAGATAAAAACCGCAAGAGTTAACATTTAAAATATCAAAAAAATAAATAAGTCCTTATCGCTTAATTCGCGCTTAGTCCTAGTGCACGTCGCTACGCAAAAATGCCTTACACTACTTTGGACGATCAGAACAATCTCGGCTTGATGATCGATGAGGAGCTCGCTCTGGAATTGGCCGAGTCACAGGCCGATAAGGGTGATGATGTGCTCGCCAATCGCTTGGAGGATATCAGTGAACATCTAAAGCAAATAAATCATCTCAATCAATATATGCAACTGACTGAAGAATTGAATGAACACAAGAAGAATGAGGCAGGTCCTTCAACTTCCCGAGGTTGTCCTGTGGCGCATATGCAGCGTCCCATTCGCTTGAAGAATATCGAGGGCAAACCAGAAGTGTACGACAAGTTGCATCTGAAGGGACAAGAGGTACGTATGTAACGGTGTTGAGAAAACAAAGAACGAAATCTACAAGCTTTTAGTGTACCATTTGAGGGGCTTAAGTACTCATAAACTTTTGGTCATTCATAATACCTCGCAGTTACGCGTAACTTTTACTTGCATAATAAAATAAAAATTTTAAATTTTACTTGCTGCCCTTTCCATCTTTAATTGCTTAAGCAACAAGTGACATTTGCCCTCGCATTGTTTTTGTTCTTGTGCTATTCTGCTCTGGCTCTAACCATGTGATATTCTTTCTCTTCGAATGGCTGCCTGCCTGCTGCCAAACCATAGTTTATGGCTTAATGGCCCTCAGCGTATTGCTACAAAAAAATGTTACAAGTATCCCTTCGAGTCTCGTTGGCTTGTGGTGAAAGTTTGGCAGTTTTCTTTCGGTCAAAATATTTTATTATTCTCATTTGCGCTTTTAGTAGATTTTTGCCACAAAGCAGCAACACAAAGTTTATAGCTCTACGTTTCTGCTAAATTTCTAGTTTGTTGGTTTTTTATTTCGGTGAAATTTTAATGAGTTAAGAGCATTAAAATAACTAATCCGCACCGAAGGCAGTGAAAAAAAATTAAATGCTGGAAAATAAAAAAAAATACAATGCAAACTTTTTTTCTTTATTATTTTCGTATGAGCGCTTCACTTTAGGGATGCAAAAAACATCGATCCATCGAAAACATCGAAGTTTGCTAATCGATACATCGAATAAAACCGATGTTTTAAACCTTCCTGCATACATCGGTGTATTTTTTTCGATGCATCGACTTGTGTTTACAAGTACACTGTACATATTTACTTATTGACTATACACTTCTTCACTTGTGAAAAGGTAAAGTGGGAACTTTTATGAAATTAAAAAATATTTTGAAGTCGCTCAAAGCGCTCAAAGTTTTCAATGTATTATATATTAGAAAAAAACAGAAATTGTATAGAATTCTTGAAAATCAAATTTTCCGATCGAAAGCTCTGTTTCTCTTCAGGAGACTCCTATATTTTATAGGTACCTCAAAACACCCAGAAAATTCCAGAAAATGCAATGGGGTCATAAATAATAAATAAATAAACAATTGCGTGTAGTTACCGGAAGTCTCCTGAATAGAACCAGAGTTTTTCGATCAAAAATGTCGATTTTCAAGAACTCCATACCATTTCAACGAAAAGTGTTTTTTCCCCATATAAAATACATGGAAAACTTTGAGCGCATTTTTGGCAAATAAAAAAATAAGTGTCTATTATTTCGATATAGAACAATTCTAGGGGGTGAGACCATTAAAATTTCGACTTCACTTATTTTTGACCACCTTAATATACATTTTATGCAACAAGTATGAGTTAGAGCTACTATTTCGGTATAATTGGTACATATTTTATTAGTGGAAACGTGCTAAACGACCATCTACAAAATGGCGTATGAAATTGGCACTCAAAACCCTTTGGAGATTTAGGAAGATTTTAAACAGAATTTTCCAAAACTGTCTCACATAGTAGTGAAAAAATATATATAAAATGTGCCAGCCATTTCCATGTACAACTATTTTCAATCCTGCCATTAACCCTTCCTATGGTGTTGATGAAATAAAACACAAACATACTTTGTCCTTAGCCAGCGGAAGAAGTGCCTTTGAGTGAATCTGCAAAGTTGCATCTTGGATTTTCCACTCAGTACTCACGTATTCACTGAGCCGAAAAAACAGCATCTGCCCAAAAACTGACTACAAGTATGCCATCCTTTGCTTATTCATTACCCATGCAATTCCCAAATCTGCCTCATTTAAAAGTTATCAGTGCCAGTTCGATCGAGCCATAAGCTTTCCTTGTGCTCTTATTGCCACCCTTCTAATCGGTAATCCAGTTGTATGTAACACCGTGCGACAAAAGCAAAAAAATCCAAAACACACGAAGGAATCGTAATAAGTACTCACGAGACTATGGGCCAAATATAATGAAACTGCGTTTTTTGTTTTTCACTCTTACGTCAGGTTTTTTTTTCAAGGGACTTTGAAATTTTAACGATATGATTAATTCAAAAAATTATTTTAAAAAATCAGTGCAGTGTAGAATAACAATATAGGTACCAAATGAAAGAGATAATTCTGTAGAACTTAAAACCAATAAAGTTTTTTGGTTTACAAGGACAAATAGTTATTGAAAATGCGCTTTTAATAAACTTTATTTTATTTTTTAAGGTAATAAAGTTTGCAGGACGAAATTTGACGATGTGGTCGTGTGTATATTAGTCCTCAAACAATAATTTTTTCAAAACTAAATCTTGCAAATTTTCAAGGATATTTAGGGACAAAATTATAAAAAATATCTACAGATTTTTTTCTTTTATATGATACCCTTATTGTTATTCTACATTACAACGAATTTTTTAAGTAAGTTTTCGAAATAATCATATTTTTTAAATTTCAAAGTCCTTTCAAAAAAATTCTGACGTCAGAGAGAAAAACTAAGTACACATTTTACTATAATTTTCCCATAGTTTTGCAAATATATGAATTTTTTTGTGTTTAAAATTTACTGTCGCACAGTGTAATCAGTCAACTGCCGGCCCACAGTGGTAAATTTAGGCGATTTAGGTGGCCAAAAACATTGTTTAATCCATATCTGATCTAAATATGCAGTTTTGTAGCTCATTAAATTTTAGTGTAAAAAAGTGCAAGATTCAAGTTGCTGAAAAATCAAGTTTATTTTCGTCAAATTTTTTGCTGATAGTGCCAAAATTTAACGCAATTTTAGAGTATTTTGAAACAAGCCCTTTGTTATACCAAAATTTAATGAGTTACGAAACATTGCACTCAAAACATTTCTACAAATGAATTGGATGGAAACTCGACATCAAATTTGCGTTCTTCGATGTGGAAGCTATTGTGCATCTGAAATCCCAATACCGCATTGTGGCATGGTCTTTCCCTGTCTAACGTATTTACAAGATGGCGGTGATATCAGGGCCCGGACATTCATCTTTTGCTTTGGCGGTCATCAGAAAGTTCATGTCGAATAGGTCACATTTGAATAGCGAGCCGCCTGCTACAAGACAAGGCTTATAGCCGCACCTCCTTGTGGATAGAGACTGCAGGCTTCGAAGCCGAATATGTCAAAGTTTTCTCTTTTTGTTCCGTGTTCCAAGCCTTCAGATGGGTGGGTTACCGTATCCAGTGCTTGGGCTGCGCACTTGCCAAGGATGCGTCTGGGCGGACACAAGAGCAGGATTTTTGTGTAGCCCAAGGACTATTTCATGCCATTCAAACTTCAATTGCACTGGCAGGAAGTGCTAACATTTGCTTGATATAATTTCAAATTTTCCATCTCAAACAAGTTCTTTATGGGAAGATTTTTTCCACTTTCGTTTACATTGTACAGCTCAATACATTTTTTTTTAATTATTACCTTAAAATGTAAATATTATAATTTTTTGTTTAAGAACTTGTCATGTTCCCAATCGAAGTGTATGGGCAGTGTCATGGGCTTTTCCACAGCCTCGTTGCAGCCACGCCAGCAAGAAGAAGTACTCGGACAAGCGAAGGACTTCTTGGAACAATATTTTGCTTCAATGAAAAAGTAAGTAGATATTTAGAATAATTTTTTAACATTGTTAATTTTGAAGTACTCACAGAGTAAGAATTAGATTAATATACTGTTGTGCAAAAAATCATATCAATACCTCATAGCTGTGTTTCTTTATAAGAAACTGGGTATTAGAGAGTAGGTCCACACATAAAAGAAAAAGTTTGCAATTAACCCACCAGTTTAAAACCTTCCCAGAAAGGATTTTGGAGGTCACACAAATTTTTGTTCTTGGCGAGTCCTAAAACAGCCCAAAACGAAATTTCTTTCCAACTTTTTCATAAATTTTTCATTTATTTTTTCATAAATATAAAGATTTTAAGCGTCAAAAAGCTCGTTTTAGTAGATACTGAATTACTGAAATTGTAAGCGAAGGGATGTATAGTACTCAAAAATGTCTTTTCAACGACTTTGAAATCGAGACATAAATAAAAAAGTTATTTTTACGGTTTTATGACTCCCAAAGTTATCTCAAAATAAATTTTTAAACTAGGCGGGGGTAATTGCAAAATTAGCGACCCAGTCTAATGTTATAGCAAGAAAAAAATACCTTTCCACTAAATTAAGGAGCAAAATTAAACTCTGACCTCTGGATTAAATTTTACTAAATAATTTGCTTTTCATTAAAAAGGGGAAAGGCCTGACTAAAAACCTTGAATCCGTTTTAGACATTCTTACCAAAAGCGAACGTTAGTTCTTGAAAGAAATGCTCTTCCACTTAAAACAATGAATGATGAATGAGACCAGCCAGTAGGGATTATCAAATTAACAACAAAAAATTTACAAACTATTACTTAAACATTTTCTGTGAAATTCATTTTAAGTTGTCTCCATTTTATCTATTTTTTTCATCACAGAGCTTCGAGTCCCCGCCACGAGGCCCGCTGGAAGGAGGTACAGCAGAGCATTGAAGCCACTGGCGAATATCAATTAACGGAAGCTGAGTTAACCTTTGGTGCCAAGGCAGCCTGGCGTAATGCTTCCCGTTGTATCGGACGCATACAGTGGTCCAAATTGAAGGTGCGTAAATATATACGCATACATATATTAAGTTTATTGAATTGATAAAATAGGATTAATTATAAAAATGATAAAAGCAGCCAGGAAAAAATTCAGCTCCGTTTTCCCTAGTCTATCTTACAACAAAAGCCATATAAATCCACATTTCAAATTTTGTAAAAAAAATTTTACAAATACAAAAAATTCTCACCAAAATTTTTGTATGAAGTTTTATAGCAAATTTCGGCGATTTATTCGAATTTTTTTTTGTCGCATTTATTTCTTCATATAATTAAAAACACAATTTATATCGCAAAAAGAGTTATTAAAAATCAACGGTATTTTTAAGGTACTTGTACTATATCTTACTAAAACTGCATCCCGGAATCGTGTTTTTTAGAAATTCTGAATAACACACTTGAAAGTGTGCTGATAATTTGTCGAGTTTTTATAATTTTTGTACAATGTATGAAATGTGAATTTATATGGTGTTTGTTGCATAACCAACTACACTGAACGAAAGAAATATGTATAGCCAAAACTGGTCAAAATACGACACGTCTATCATTTCTGCTACCAGTATATACATATATGTATGTATATGTAAAATGAAGCTGTTATCAATTCAACTTGAGCATCACGAGGCAAGCGCTACTGAATCTCTTCTTTTTAGTAGTTTTTAAATGCTCCATTATTCAAATTTCTTTTTAATTTTATTTTATGTTTTTCATTTAGGTGTTCGATTGCCGTCATGTGACCACAACAAGGGGCATGTTCGAGGTCTTGTGTAATCACATCAAATACGGCACAAACAAGGGTAATATTCGGTAAGTGAAATAAATAAATAATTATGAAAACACTTGTATGCGCGAAAACAAGTTAATAATTATGATGCTAACTATAAAGCATCTTTATCAATTTGCGCTTGCACATACATACATATGTACATACAGCATCGTCACCTATTTTTTGCACTAATCAATTATATATTACTTTTTCTAACGCCCTAAATTTTAAAGTTAATTATTACGTGCGGTTGTAAAGAACTGTTACTATGTATGCGATTAGCGCCATGGAAGCATCGCGCGCTAAAATTAATTGCTCTCGCGCAACTAGTCACGGGACATGATCGCCTTTCGGAAATACTTATGAATACGTGATAAGGATAATGGGTGCCTCAAAATATCGCACTATATTTTTCGAGCAGGAAATAATGAAAAATTTGATGTTCAAAGTTCTACTTCAGCCTTATTGCATTATTTAATTGAATAGTTTGTAATAAAAACAATTAATTAAGGCAGAGTAATTTGGTGATCCATTCACTTCAAATAAGAATAAGTTTGCACCCTAAAAAGTAAGGTGCCGAGTTTTGGCACACCCTTTTTTTTAGATGTGTAGGCATATTTCTAAAATTAAGAAATTAATATTTTGCTTTACTTGCGGATTAATAATGATATTTTTAATTGCTGAATGAGTAGTTGTGCTCTAGATCAGGTCGGTCACTACAAAAAAAAAACGCTGTTGTAGTGCATATGTTGAGAGATTTCGACGCCATAAGAAAATTAAATCGCAAAAAAAAAAATAAAAAATTTTTTTTTAAGAAAAACCAAAAAATTTATGAAATTTGTTTAAGTGGAACTTTGAATACTTTATTTGTTTGAATTTTAACTCATGAAACCTTGCTCTGTGTAAACGCCCTATGTCAGAAAACTTTTCAAGAACGCCCTACTTCAGAATTTTATTGAAAAACAACCTATCTCAGGGTTTGGTTGAATTTGGTAATTCGGTTCAAAAACGCCCTATCTAAAATGAAAATACATTGAAAATAACCTGGGATAGGGCGTTCTTCAACCCAATTCTGAGATAGTACGTTTTCAATCAAATTCTGAAGTAGGACGTTCTTGAAAAATTTTCTGAAATAGAGCGTTTTCGAACTGCCGAGATAGGCCGATCTTCCACTGCGCTATCGATATGTAGTTGTACATAGTAACACTGAAAAACAATATGCATCCTGCAGGGTGCCGTGCAATAAAGCCATAGGAAATAAAGCCATGTACCTTTATTTCACTTCACATGGAGAAATAAGGCCATATGGCTTTACTTCCATGGAGAAAGTGAAATACACAGCCATAAGCAAAAATTTTAAATATGAGAAATAAAGCCACACTATCTTATTTCAGTACAAAAAGTAAGTGTTGTCTCTTAAGCGGCGGTTCGCGTTGGCTCGCAACCCCGCGCTGTGCTCGCGCTCCACGCCCTGCGTCCGAACGCGCCGCGCACTCCTCGTATAAAATTCTTGTTTGGTTCATTCTTCTTGCTTTTGATGATTTGCGTATGTACATACATATACATATGAGGTTTTCTTTTAAATCAGTAAGATATATTTATATATAAGAATTTTATATATAAATAGCTCAAGGTAATATGAATCTTACTGATTTAAAAGAAAACGTCATATACATAAATACATATATATATCTATAAAAATTAATATATATACATGCTTTTAAATAAGATAAGAGAAAATTAAAGTGTGTATAAAACTTTTTATGACAAAACCGAAAAGTACTTAACATTGCAGACGCCATATAAGAAATATTCAATTATTACGAAATATAACTAAAGTGGCAGCACTATACGCCATTTTGAATTTTCGCGTTTCAGTTCGGGAATATTGTTTACTTGTTTATTAATAACAAAATAAACAATCTTTTGTTTCAAAAACATGTTAAAAAAAAAATAATAAAAGAGAATATTAGTGATTTAGTGAATTTTTGAGCGTGCAATTGTCATAATAATGTCAATATTAACCCTCCACCTCCGACTTGTTAATACAGGGATAAAAACTCTCCGATTGGTACCCCTCCTGACATATTTTTTTTGCAATTTGTACCTTAAACTAGAGAATTACTGAAATTTTGACTTGGAAAGTGTGAGACTTCTTCCTTTTATTAGGTTGTCGCTACCTCTGAAAGAATATGTCGGAAATTACACTATTATAGCTTATGAGTTTTTTGTATAATCATTATTCTTAAGTGAAAAAATAAAACTCAAAAATAATTTTTATTTTTAATATTTATTTATTAAACTCGAGAAATAAAAATCGTTTTAAATTCCATTAGGACGTATGAACAAAAATGCGTGAGTATAGTTAAAATTGTTTTACGACGGTTATTACAACTTGTTGATTTTTTAGTTAAAATTAAAAAAAAAAATTTATTATTTTCCTTCCCTGAATTAAACATTACTTACACTGCTATAATTAAATACTAAATTTTCACAGCGCTACTTTCAGATATGTAACTTTATTATTAATACTTATTAATTTTTTATTTTTTTTTTAAAGGCAAAAAAGAGACACGAAATGTTTTTACTTGAATCAAGGAAAGATCATGGTCATTTTGAATCGCAAATACTCTATCTATTAGCAGAAGAAAGGCAACTTCGATTAAATCCGTCCCCTGGTTATAACTGTTTTGTCTTTAGACAAACTTTTGATTAAATTTAAAGTATGTATGTAAGTAGTTGAGTTAGGAGAAACAAAAGACTGGCACTATAAAACAAGTTGTTAAATTTTTCTGCTAGGAAAAACATCCAAATAAAATACAAAAACAAAGAGAGAGGAGGGTACAACTGACCAACCACGTGAAAAAAACTTCGAAACTCCAAAGGGTTTCGGAAGGCAATATGTGACTCTAATAAATGACATACTTTATGTGAAAAAATATATACGCGGCTTTTAGAAGGGTTTGTTTCTTTCGAAGACGTAACCCTCCAGTCTCACAATACATGGATGCTGCAATGAAAATCATAATCCCATACAAACACAAATTCAAGCAAATCCCCAACACACTCAAACTCAATCGTTTCTTTCTTTCTCCTTCACACCTTGTTTTTCTATTATTCTAGAGTTGCCAATGCGTATTTTCTTATTTAACTACTTGTATTACAACACGCAGGTTGCCATATCTTCGAACTTAACACAACTAGTTCAATTCATATTTAATACTTAACAGGGTTAAAAAAAAATTTTTTACGGTGCCGAAATCTTCTCAACATAAACTCTAAATATAAAGATGGACATTTACAACATTTTTTTCGACTTAGTCTAATGTGAACTTATATGCGCGTGCCGATCTTTGGCCCTGGACAATAAAAGATTGTTTGAAATTTAATTTTAATTTATTTATAAACAGAGTGATTTAGCAGGGGGTTTGAATAATAAATGCATTACTTTGTAGTTTAATATTTATTATTCGCAACTTTTTGAATTTTTTGCATTTCTCGCACTTGGGCACCAAGGTTTTATAACTTTGTTCACATAACGGTTGTTTGTAACAGCCAAAACGAATCGAGATAGATATGGACAAATGTTTACATAAATGATCAGAATGAAAAGAGAAATCGATTAAGCGGTGACTGTCTGTCCGTCCGTCCGTCTGTGCACAGGATAACTCGAGTAAACATTTAGATATCTTAACGAAACTTCGTATGTGTACTTCTTTTGACTGTAGGACGGGATGGTATTGAAAATGGTATTGAAATGGGGAAAAAAAAGAATATTATAAATTTTTGAAAAATGGGCGTAGCCAAGCCCACTCATGATTACTTGTGTATATCTTGGGAACCGCTGCACCAATTTCTCCCGAACTTGGCACAGTTGTTGCTCTTGGTAGAACATACCAACGGCTGAAAATTTTTAAAATCGAACAATGACCACGCCCACATCAAATATAACGGTAATTTACAGAAATACGAAATCTTCGATAAAATTACGGCCACTCTTCATATAACGGTAAATTTCAGAAATGCTTGAATCTTCGACACGCTAATTTACTCACAATAGTATCAATCCCTTGAAAAGAAGTAAAATTTTTATGGAATTTTGGAAAATGTTCGTGATACCGCCCACTCATAACTATATTGGGTCACTAAACACGAATAAAGGCGCGAGCTCAAAAGTTGACCGCGAAAAAAGGAATATAAAAAAAACTTCAGCGAAGAAAGACGCGTTAAAATATTTGACGGTGAATAAGGATGCGTAAACTTTTTTTTTCGCGGTCAAATATTTTTGCGAGTGTAACAGTATGTAAATTCCCCAATATTAGAACTGTATTTTTTGGCATCAAAATTATCATTTGCACATTTAGTTGCCAGTTGAACTTACACATCGCACACAATCTCCAAAAGTGACACAACTCAAAATTTGGCATTTTTGAAATAATGCACTAAAAATGTACACAGAGCTTTTATTTACCTTTAAGCAAAAGCTGAAGCAAATTTTTGTTATAATTTGGTGAAAAAAACTTAAGGTTAAGTCTCCCTTGCCCATATGATTAGCATGTGCAACGAAATATTTTTTCGCATTTTCCGGCGAATGTGTAATTTTGAGTTGTGTCACTTTTGAAGATCGTGTGCGATATATGTGTGCAAAAATCATTAAAACTCTTAGGTTTTGTGCCTGTTTCTAGCCAGTTATGACTTAAGAATTCATTTAAGACCAATTATTTTTAATCAGCGCTGTCCTGCAATAATCAGATGACAATTTATTTGAATCAAACACGCGCAAGCATAAACAAATGGCAGACTTAAGCGGTTATCGCAAATGAACACTGAATTACAATTATAACTAAGACATTTGAAGTATCATTCAAATATTTTTTAAAAACATAAAGTCACTTTAACGCAGATAACCACACATTCGCTTAAATTTGCAAACAAATCCGTATTTTAAACGAAAGTGGCGCAAAAGAAGATAACAGAAAATGACGAGTATGAAATCCTGCCTCAAGCTTGCCTCATAGAGATATATAGTAAATAGCAGAGTTCATTCATCCCGTTTGTACATTGACGAACACAAAGCGGATTAAATATATAGCCACTCCTCCATTAATGGCTGCCTGACTCTCTACTAAAATATTAGTTGTGTTTTTAGTGGACCTACATAGAGCCGCTGCCTACTCATCGGCTTTCGGTGTAGCTTAGACGTATCTCAGCGTTAAAAATGCTTCAGTAGTCCAGGAACTTTTAGGAGTGTTAAAGCTCAAGCTCAGGGAAAAACTGTCACTGATTTTAGATCTCTCCGCTGTATCAAGAGACCGTAGAGCCCTTTTGGTCCGATGACTGCTGTCTAGATCTTATAGTTACCTGAGCCGAGGGGATAGTGCGTTTTAAGCCATTGGATGCCTTCTTGACCGCTCTTTATCCGCTCTTTAAATTCAACCTCCATGTCAATTTAGCGCCCATTTTAATTCCTGGATGTGTGGTAAATGATTGAAGAGTTAGCCTAATATTTCATAGCTTGGGTGGAGACCACACATTCTCTCTTAAAATGTCTTGAATTACTTTTTGTTTTGTGGTGTTACTGGCCTATTTTTTGTTGACGTCTAAGCGGTCGATTTTCTTTCTTCTGAATAAAAATACGAAAATGTGGATACGATGAAAGCGAAATAAGAAAAACTCCTCGATTGCCATGACCGTGCATCAGCGCGGTACGGACTTCTTGAAGTGGGCTCTCAGATATACTTTCTTGTAAAAAGCGCCAAGTCCAACCCTTAGGATTTACTCCAAGTTCCGCCTCTCTTCATTAGCTGTGTGTAGCTTTCAAAGTGTTTCACTCGTAAAGCTTAGACAACAACCACAGATGGTATAGTAGGCTAAATCATCATAAGCTGTAAATCTAGGAGCCTTATTTTGTTGATAAGAAGTGCCAATATCAATAAGGATAGAACATCTCTCAGCAGTGCGCCTTTGTTTACCGCCCCCGTCCTCCTCATTGACGTTCGCATAAGGCTACAAAAGTTTAGAAACTATTTCTTCATACAACGTTAAAAATTTCCTGAGCGTCCTTCAGGAGGTTGATGAAGTTTTTTTTTTTATTACAAAGAAAGTAAATAAAAATATTTGCAGATTTTTATTTTTATTTTATTTTATTGCATTCATTTTCTTCCAGTTCGGCTATTACAATTTTCCCTCAACGCACCGATGGTCTTCATGATTATCGCATCTGGAACAGCCAATTGATTTCATACGCTGGTTATAAGCAGAGTGATGGCACAATTGTTGGCGATCCAATAAATGTTGAATTTACAGAGGTGAGAGTTTCAGATTTTTTTTTTTGGGGTACATACAAATGCATATACATAGATATACATAACTGATCGTTAATAATCAAAGAGCGCAACTTATTTATTGTTTGTGCAACATATATTTTTAAGGTGATAAACAATTTAACGAAAGCTGAAATGCATAATACTTTAGAATAATAAAATTATAATACGAATATTTGAACAATGTCAAAACCTCAAGTGAACGCATTTCAGTGGAATAAAAATATTTATACCACTTCTTCCGCAATATTTTTAAAAACTTAATTTATTCTTTTTGTAACAAAATTTTTCTATTATTACATTGTTACTTACTTTAATTGTAGGTTTGCCTGAAATTGGGTTGGAAGAGCAAAGGCACAGAATGGGACATTCTTCCACTGATAGTCTCGGCCAACGGTGAAGATCCTGAATTATTCGAATACCCACCCGATTTGGTATTGGAGGTGCCCTTTTCACATCCAAAGTGAGTAAAGTTTTTATTTTCTAATAACAAAAAAGAATTAAAAAAATNATACCGATTTGAGCATTGCATTGAAAGTAATTAAAGAACAAATAGTAAATTGCAGTACATGGTTATGCTTATATGCCTGTATATATTTACGGTGTTTGTCAAAACTATACGACACCCACATATATACAAGTTTTTACTATTTATTTATTATTTAACTTCAATTGCGTTTTATAAAAATATAGTTCATTCTTTTACAAAAATCATACAGATCCAAGTTTCAAAATTTGTACAAAAATTAAAAAAGATCAACAAAGTTACAT
>NW_016168361.1:0-19448 GCF_001687245.7 Rhagoletis zephyria | reverse complement strand
TTGTTTTTGGGGAGCCCCATAATTGCTTTCAACTAGTTTTTTTTTTTTATGTTAAATTCGTTAACAGTGACAGTACATAGAATCGATTTTCTTCAAAATTGCTGCTTTTTCCGCACTTCGCACTAAAAGTTTTAGTATTAAGGTATCAAAATTAAATGATCAGGCTTAACTGGTCTCTTGCTAATTTTATAAGCTTTCATTGAAAAAAAGACATGAATGAAATTGGTGGAAAAATGAAGGCTCCAGTGAATTGTTAGGTACGCTACTCCCGCAGGACCCAAATTTTTCAACATCAACATGCATATTCCGTCGGGTCCAATGCCTTTAGAGGCTTTCGCCTTCTCGATGGCTACCCTTACCGCTGGTGAAAACAAGAGGCGCACTGGGTTTTGGTATTTTGTGCAGCCTTCTGTCACTCGACGTTTGGCTTTATCCACCGGAGGATGCATAATAAACTGCCGGCTAAAATAGCTCGCGCATCGCTCCTGGTCCGACGAAGCGTGGTCATCAAAGTCTATTTCGACTCTGTCGTCACGCTTCGCCGGTTGAACAACGACCTCACGGTTGACCAAAGCTTGCTCACACCAGAGGCGAAGTTACAGGTCATCAAATGCTCTTCCCATTTCTTCCGCTTATGTACGTTCACAAGTTGCCGAATCTCCGAATTGAGATCCCTGATACGGGGATTTCCGGGATCGGCCTGACGATGGTTGTCGCGCTCATCGGCTAGAACAGCCGCTTCAGCAGGAAAGTTCGGACGTGGATCCGAAATACATCCTGCTGGCATGAAGCGAGCTGCAGCAGCAGAGACAACCCTGCGGAATTTACGCTCACCTACATGAACGTCGGTTGGTATGGGCAGTGTAGTGAAGGTGCCTTCAGTAACATCCTTCAGTAACGTCAGCTTTGGAAAAGTTGACATAGGTCCGGTGATCCACGAAAGCAAAGTCGGCAGGTTTATCAATCGAGATGACTATGGGCATATGGTCTGATGTTAGGGTCATCATAGGTCGCCATGATACGCTGTTTATCAAACCAGCGCTGACAATTGTTAGATCTGGCGAGCTGCAGCAGCTGCCCATAATCCTGGTGGGTGCGTCGTCGTTCATTGTGCAGTATGATGAATCGTCTACCTGCTCAGCCAGATGTATTCCCCTACGATCATTTGACAGGCTTGAGTGCCAAAGATCGTGGTGCACGCTAAAGTCACCAGCTACCATACAGTTTTCACTTCTGAGTAGCGCAACTATTTCAGGGTGATATCTTTCCGGGCAGCTGGTGAGGGGGGTATGTATACGTTAAATATTTCGAGCTCAACATAGCCTGACCGGATAGCTATACATTCTAGGATGGTATCCCTGCGGTCGATGTCTGCTTCAATAAGACGATACTGCACGGTGTGGTGCATGATGAACGCTAAACCTCCACCATTGTCTCGCTCGCGATCTCGCTGGTGCACTTTGTATCCGGCGCAATTCAAAGGGTTAAATTGCCTTGCAACTTCGTCTCTTGGGCCGCAGCTATTAATATTCCATGCCTTCCCATAAAGAGTTATCTCCTCGATCTTACTTTGGAGTCCGTTACAGTTAAATTGTAGCACCTTTGTTTGCCTTAGGAGACCGATTGTGATGTGTGGTGTTAACGAGTTGTGTTGCCTGCCGGCTTCCTGCTGTACGTGCTGAAAAAGGGGCTGCCTTGTGGTGGTGAGCAGCACAGCAGGGGCCCACATAGTCGTCCGATCTCGCGTGTTGCGAAATCCTGAGCATGCCCTAAACTGGCACCAGCCGAGGCAGGAGTTGCACTTGACTGATGTCACGTTACGGTATATTCTGGACTGACAAACAGAGCAGATTGTCGGAGGGACTAGGAGTTGCCGGCGGCGGTGTGTGGGTGCTATTGTGTTTGTTTGTGTGTCTATTGTTGTGTTGTGTTGGGGTGTCGGCGTGTTGGTTGTGTGCTGCCCGGGCGGGTGGAGGTTTGCGGTGGAGGCGGTCCGGTTCGCACAGCATGGGCCCACGAACGACGTGGTCCATTGCCGGTGCGTACGTAGGCCCGAACAGTTTCGGAGGTGACTCCACCCGTTACAGGCATTGCACCTGACCGAGGTGGAGTTTGTATGCAGTCGTCTCTGGTATACGCAGCAGGTGTAAATTTCTGGCCCTGGGGTAGACTCTATACCAGCCCTGAGCAGAAGGGGACGGAGCAGATTTAGCCCTAGAATCGAGCAACGTTTGATGGATTTCGCCGACCTAAACGGGGTTAGATCGCCGAAACAGCAGCCCTTGGTCGGGTAAAACCCGTCCCATTCCGGTACGTAGAACCGGCTGTCGTGGGAATGTCGTTTTTTTTTTAATTTTAATCAGTGAAAATTTATATGCGCATATCTTTATTAAAAATCGCTTTTTCCAAAAAGAAAAATACGTATCCTCTCATTTTCCTTGTAGAATAACATTTTTCATCGGCAAGCAAATCTACGATGTGAAGTTGTCAACCTGCCTGATTTGAGATAGATTAGGTCTATTATTCTTATTTGCTATGGCTTCAAATCTCTATTTAACTGCTTGACATATATTTGTGTACATAGAAAAATGTATGAAGAAACTCTCATAGAAGGGTGTTTCAGTCTTAGATTTTATCTAAGCTTCTTCGAATATTTCGTAAGCATGAGTCATCATAGCTAATACCGAAATACTGCACGTTAAAACTGTTATATCTCTAGAAAGACAAATCGAATCGCAACAGACGAATTTTAAAAGGAAAAAGTAGTACTAAATGATGCCTCAAGTGGAAATGAGCAAAACATTTGTTGTTTTCATAATATAACCTCAAATATCTCAGAAATGTGCTAGAGCAATTCGCCGGTCAGATTTGGATTCATCAAGAAACCATGCATTTTATTCAGACGGACGAACTGTGTAATTAGCTANGCAGACGAAAATGAATTTTAAAAGGAAAAAGTAGTACTAAATGATGCCTCAAGTGGAAATGAGCAAAACATTTGTTGTTTTCATAATATAACCTCAAATATCTCAGAAATGTGCTAGAGCAATTCGCCGGTCAGATTTGGATTCATCAAGAAACCATGCATTTTATTCAGACGGACGAACTGTGTAATTAGCTACTCCTTTAAATGTGATTGCAGGCTTCCTGCTTAAACTGATTGAATCACACTATTATATTATTATTTCAGACACTCTGATTTAATTATTCACTGACTATTTTTCGATACACAGCTTTCTTCATTAAAAAAATTCTCCAACACAGTCGGTTTTTTGGACTAGTTTTGTTAGGACACGTGCACACAGAAACTCGAGCGGCGCACTGTGGTATAGCCCCATACATGAGTTATCGGACTTAAAAAAAAATTGTGTGTGGTAGAATCTGGAAAAATGTGGTAGATTTCAAAAAAATGTGGTAGATCTCAGGTTTTTGGATCAAACTTTTTACAAAAATTAAACAAATTCTGTAAGGTTTCACCTAAATTGCAAACTTTTTAATTACTCTAAAAAACTTTTATTGTAGTATAATAAAGTGCAAGTTGAAGTTGCTAAAAATTGCATTGAGTTTTGACAATTTTTTCCTTGACAGTGTAAAGCGGTTCCTTCCATATCAAAATATTTTTCGAACATAAATTTTTTTGCAACCTTGCGGAGTGCTGTCAGCGTTTCATTCTATCACATCACGATGTAGCGAACAAATGTGGCACTTTACAGAAACCGCTACTTGTGATTTGCCGATTTTGACAATTCTCAAGTAAATGTAAACAATGCCTCAGAAACTTTTGATGCACTGCAATTTGCTAATACTTTCACAAAAATCGCCGTTTTTTTAAATTTTTATAAATCATATATTTTAAAATTTAACGTAATGAAACCATTTTCACTGTCAAAAAATTTATTATTGAGAAAATTTACTATTTTATACCTTATTTTATCCTCCCATTCGGCTTTGTTTGCTTTTAATTGAGAAATTTCATCGCCGCCGGGAATGCGGAACCTTGTATTATATCATTCTTATTACCATATAGTGTTTAGTGTTGGACAATTTTAGTTCTTAAAATTAAGAAAATTATGTCGAGCAAAAATAAAACTAAGTACTCAAAAACGCGCCTATGTGGTAGATTTCAGACCTTGTGTGGTAGATGCTCAAAAAAGTGACAGATCTACCACAATGTGGTAGAAGTCCGATCACTGCCATACATTTTTGGAAAAGATTAGAAGGAGCCGGCGTAGAACCTAAATGTTCAGCATGAAACATTTGTGGACATAAAAAAACGACAAATTGGCGTGATCGATTTATTTCAAAGCATATCTCCCATATAAACCGAACCTCAAAAACGTCTTCAATAAGCCATAAAGAGTGCGTACGTACGAAATGTATAGAATAAATGGTGCGGCATCAGTAGCCACAGTTTACAGACGACACATGTATACCAAAGCATCAAGCAAGTGGAGACATGAACCTAACTCCATTTATCTCTATATATATACGGTGACCAGATTTCTGTGGACAAAAATCGGTACATTTCTTATTCGAACATACAATTTTGTTTTTAGAATAAAAATACATAACGTCTTTAAATGCGGTTTTACTAAAAAAAAAACACAAATAAAAACAAACAAAACAAAAATTATCCCAAAAATGTCTACATAAAATATGTACATAAATACTTATATAACTGCAAGTAAAATAATAGCACCAAAGTTCAAAATGATGTCGTTGGCAACATATGTTTATTTATTTATTTTTAATCATTTTCAGTTAAAATATGGTTCTATCTTTAACAGAAACCACATAAATAAAAGTTTCAAGTTCAAAAAAACGAAAAGGAACTTCAAAAAATGTTCCTAAAAATTTGAATTTTTTAAAAATTAACGATAGTTTTTAACGACATGCAACCTTCACTTTATTAAACTACAAGTAATTTCTAAGCAACAAACAAAATCGACGAGAATTGAATTCTCATGATCCAATGATCGGATTTAAACCAGATTAGTATGGGACCACCTCTGAACACTACCTTTCCGATGCAAAAAGAATACAAAAAAAAAAATATTTCGAACGAACTGATAACCTCCTGCTTTTATGGAAATCGGTTTTAAATTTAACCAGCAACAAAACTGCATACTCAAACAGTTTCTAAGAAATCGAATTAAAAAATTAAAATTTTTATGAAAATTGTTTTAAGTTCGATTAGTTTTTGTGAACTTTATGCAAGCTTTGAACTTTTATTCATGTAGTTTCTGTTAAAGATAGAACCATATTTTAAATGAAAATTACACAGGTTTACAAAAAAAAAGTGTATGTATATTAAACCAAACCTACATATATATATACGGTCATGCCGAGGTCATACCAAGGTCAAATTCCGATAAATTTTATTGAATTTTCAGGTTTTTCAATGAATTTTTTCCTACTTGACCTTCAACTGACCACGAACCTGACGTGCTGGAGACTTACGACTTCGGATTCGCATTCAGCGTGTCGAATAACATAGGGATGTATAGGTTTGGTTTAATATGCATAAGCTTTTTTTTGTAAACCTGTGTTATTACAAATAAATAAATACATAAATGTTTCCAAGTACATTATTTGAAATTTTGCTGCTATTATTTTACTTAGTGGCCAGAACTTAATATACATATGTATAAGGAAGCGTTGGAAAGGTAACTCAAAATACTGTCGTGCGCTGTGATATGTTTTCTATACAAGTATGAAGTTCTGTCCGCATTTCACGCTATTAACGTTCATACCTGTCGCAACAACGAGCAGAAAAATTTATACATATCAATCTCTTTGCCCTCTACGCTCAAACACTATGGAGAGGGCGATGAGAAGGCAACATTTTTTGTAGAAACGAAATCGCCATAAGCTTTCCGTCTGTCGCAGCTTTAAGTTAGAACTAGCCTAAAAGGTTATTTATACAGACGTCTACTATGAAACATTTCAAATAATTGCTAAGTATATAAACTAGCTGTGACAAAGTTCGGGCTTCCATAAAATACCTTATAATTTTATGCAAAAAATAAAAATTAAAAATTGGGTTACTTTGCCCTTAAAAAAAATAAACAGGAATCTGTGAGAATTGAATCATAAAATAGTGCAGGTTAATAAATTCGAATATATGTATGTACATACGAGTTACCAAATGATTTAAGAATATTGTTGATATCTTCCGTCCTCTAATCACATTACTTCGACACAATAGGGGTATTCTCTGAGCTTGCAAAGCCCTTGCACGGTGCACAAATTGCACGGTAAAAACGGTTTTCTATGGGACAGCTTTGCAAACCGTAAAAAAACGGGAAAAGAAGTTGCAGCAGATCTTGAAGATCTTTTGGTACAAATATTTTTAAACCACTTTAATTGTTTTTCAAATCCCTAATTTAAAAATAATATTTTTGTATTGTCACTTATAGTTGAAAAAATGTCAAGCTGGACAACAAATATGATTTCTAACCAATTTGTGGCAGATTTTACATGGTAAACTAAAAACATAGTTAAAAGTTTTATTTTATCAATGAAATGCAATGCAAAAAAAAAAATGATCTTGAAGTTTGAATAAAAATTGATCATTTTATATTATTTTTTGGGTCAGTTTGCAAAGTCGATTTTCATACCCAAGCGCACTTGTGTATAACGGTTGTTTGTAACAGGCAAAACGAATCGAGATAGATATAGACAAATGTATACATAAATGATCAGAATGAAAAGAGAAATCGATTAAGCGGTGACTGTCTGTCCGTCCGTCCGTCTGTGCACACGATAGCTTGAGTAAAACTCGAGACATCTTAGTGAAACTTGGTAAGTGTACTTCTTTCGGGCGTAGGATGAATGATAATGAAAATGGGCAAAATCGGACAATAACCACGCCTACCTCCCGTATAACGGTAGTTTTAAGAAAGACGAAAACTGCGATATTTTAGTAACTACTGTAGCTGATTTACTCAAAATTGATATTTACAATAATTTTTAGGCGAAAAATAAGAACATTGTAAATTTCTGCAGAATCCGCGTAGCCACGCACGTAGTAGACACAATAGGGCCATTTTGGGCACTTTCCATTTTTAAAGGCACTTTTGGCACAATTCATCCTGTTTTGGCACAATTATAAAATATAGAAATTTAGCATAAAATACCTATATATAACTAAAAATCACATACCACATTGTAGATTAAATAATTACAAAAAGTGAAAACTAAAAGCAAAAAAAATTTAAAATAAGGCCGTGAGAAATATTTACAAACCGCTGAATTCTATTGTGAATAGTAATGTAGAATGAAGTAAATTGTCGCAACAACAAGCTTTTAATTCAGAACTTTTAGGAAGATTCTAAGTTTGTAGTTTTATAGTCCATTAAATAAAAGTGCAAGTTTCTGCAATATCCCTATGATTTTTGATATTTTTTTCTGACAGTGTCATACATTTTCATTCATTTAAAAAATATTCGAACACCCTTTACATGGAAAAAATGCATAAAATCGAAAACCTGGAATCACCCTAAAAATTCTGAATCTAAAGTTTGTTGTTGCGAAAACCTGCTGAATTTTTATAATTTTTGTACACAATTTGAAATGCCGATTTGTGTACATATATTGTGTTTATTAAATTAGGAATTAGAGTTGTATACAAAATCAATCGAAAAATAACACCGGGCAACAAGGTTTTCTAACCAAGAATCGGACTATACTTTTCCGAAGGCGTTTGACGTGCTGAATTCGAGTCTGATCACAGAATAGCCCAATCACGTCAGGTTTTCGAGATATTCTAACCTAAAAATACAAAAATCACGGTTTTTGGGCACATTTGAGCTCCTGTAACACGATGAAATTTATTTATTTTTTTCAGAAAGATCCTCTCGTTATCCAAAAGTACTACTCCTCCTCTCCAAAATTAATTTTAAAGCTTTAAAAAATCTTTATTTGTCACCGAAAAGTCGTCTGTTGAATTTAATGAGTTTTATCCAATACTCCTCATTTTCAGAATATCAACGAATTTACTAAACTCAGTAAATTCACCATGGTGGGAAATAAAGTCAACTGACCTTATTTCCGTTGATCTTATTACCCGTCACCGGAAAGAAAGTTTTAAACGTTCCATGTTTAAATTGGGCGCCATTTGTATCAACTCACGTCGAGCGCACACTTAGTACATTCAAAGCTTTCTTCGCGAAAATCGAATGAATATGCTGCCAGAAAATTTCAAAATGCATCTTGATTAACTCAGGGAGAGGGCAGGACTAGGATGAATTTATTAACATAAAAATGTATTCAATTAAAAATGTTTTGAGTAGGCGGCGGGGCCAATGACAACCATCAGTTACCACCTCTGCATGGTTGTAAGTCATGCAGAGTCCCTACGGCTTATAGCGCTGTGGCTTTCTTCTTCTTCTCCTCCCTCTTCCTCTGCTACTACCAGCGGGTTCCGAGTTGAATACTTTCAGAGCTGGAGCGTCGGTGCGCTGTGGCTTTGCCGCTTAAAAACTCTGTAAGAGTTTTTGGGAGTGTGCGTCAAGCGGGAGTGTTGAGCATCGGTTATGTATCCAAGTTAGAAAATAGGGTAGGCGCTGTGACCAATGGTAAAGAGCGAAATACACAACACAAGCGGCTTGACAAACCAAGCGAAATTTCCCTTTGCTTCAAGCCATTTGTGCTGTCTATGGGGTGTTTGAAGGTTTGACAAACCGCTTGAGGGAAATTTGAGCAAAAATCAAATTTTTTTGATTTTCTGGCCGCCATGTTGACGTTTGATCAAACCGCTTGCGATGTGGATGGTAAAATCGCCTCAATTGCAACTGAAATTTCACCAAGTGAAGACGTAAGGGAGAATAATGGTAGAAAACTAAAATGTTTTACATTGTTAACCGAAAGAAAACTAAAATTCTGTGCTTGAACGACTCATGTTTGCATGGTCTATGGCAAAATGGGAAAAGTATGTTTGACAAGCCGCTTGTGTGGTGTATTTCGCTCTTAACTCTTGTACCACCTCTGTATGCCGAAAGCCATACAGAACCCCGTGAGACAACTCCGGAGGAGTTGTGATGCATCAAGCGTAGTTAGTAGGCGTTGTTCTGCGGCAGTTGAGAAGTGCATAAAAAAATGCATACCCAATGAAGAACGAGCGAATTATTTTTAAACACAAGTGCATGTGTTTGTTCGCTTCTCTTAGTTTTGGGCGGGAGTGCAATACAAGTGCGTGTGTGTGTTCTCTGCACTTGGTTAATGCGGGAAATGCAATATAAATGCGTGTGGGTGTTCGCTGTCCTTTGTTTACGCGGGAAATACATATCGTCGTTTAAAGTGCAAAACCGCGTATCAACAAAATGCAAAACCGCGTATGTGAAGTTGTAAAACTTTTTTTCTAGAGCGTAAAAACACTAATATTTCTAAATGGTCCTCTTTTTTTATAAAGCAATCGCATTTCTGGCTAGCATATTTCAGGACGAATGGATAAGGACTGAGCCAAGAGCTTGTGTGAGCAAATCCAATTTTTGGCAGCCAATGTCAGTTACGCGGTTTTGCAGAATGACGATACGCGGTTTTGTACTTTAAACGACGATATGTAAGTCGCTTAAAGACATCTTGTGGTTCAATGTTACTACAACTATAGAGATTAATGTTTATTTCGCTATTTTGTCTAGCAATTTTTTGTAGGTGTTTAGGTCCTAAAGTCCGTCTTATTTAGTTGGTTGGTTGCAGTGCTTCATAGTGCTATTATGGTACAATTAGCGCATTTTATGCCATTTTGATGCACTTTCAAAAATACCTATGCATATCTAGTTTTCTTGCTCAAAACATCTTGATTCTCCGATGTCACCTCTGCTAGCTCCAGATATATCTACTAGTTTTGTTTGTATTTTTCTTCTTAGTGCTCTGTGCCTAATAACTGCTAGACCTAGGCATTCACAAAGGAACACGACAACATCTCAGTGCAACAGAATAGGATTCTTAGAAGTAGGGTCCGTCCTCCGCCAATTCATTGGCTTCAATGTTCCTATGACCGGTAACCTAGACTTATTGGCGCAGACACTGATCATAATTCCGTTTACCTTCCTGGAATAGCTGGGATATAGTGATCGCTTGGCTGTCAGAGTATATTGTTGCTTTCTTAATTCTACCGAAGCATTTTTACCTTAGCTTCAAAGACGCCTAAGACTTCCGCTTGGAAGATGCCTGCCTCATTCCCTAGACAGATAGACAATGAGACACTGAGATCCTCCAGTCCATCTTTGAGCGATGGGTGTAAAGAGAGATTGTCTCTGGAACTCTCACCTGTATCTTTTCGAACCTGACGGTAGATATTATATGGTAGGTCTTTTATCGTGATTATATTTCGTTGATGATCGTCCCGTGCCTGAATTGGCGTGTTCCCCATATTTCTTACTCCCTGAGTCTGACTGAGGTGCCGAAGTTTTTTTCCGAATTTTTTTCGGAGTCAACTTTTGCTTACATAAAAGGGAATAACTCCAAAATTTTGCCCCATTGAAGGCGCAGAAGCCGAGATATTTGGAAAATCAGTAGGTACTTATGGTCGATTTGTTGTATATTTAGATCGTATAATACTTAAATACTTAATACTTTGTCGGCCGCTGTGGTGTAGTGGTAAGCAGTGCGCGCTTTCACTCACCAGCACCTGGGTTCAAGCCCTGGTCAAAGCAACATCGCAAAAAATTTAGAAAAAAAGGTCTTTCTTAACAGCGGTCGTCCCTCGGCAGGCAATGGCAAACCTCCGAGTGTATTTCTGTCATGAAAAACAGCTTCTCATAAAAATACAATCGCCGTTCGGAGTCGGCGTAAAACTGTAGGTCCCTCCGCTTTGTGTGACAATATCAAGGCGCACGCCACAAGTTGGAGGAGAAGCTCGGCCAAACACTAACATATGTGTAAGCGCCAATCTATTATTATTAATACTTAAAAGGAAAGAGACGACTCAACAAAAAATTTAGCCGTTAGGTGTGGCGATTTTTCTTATTTTATTAACCACTTAGAAAAACTTGGATTTAATTTTTTTATTTTTTCGTATAAACCGGCGATATATATGTATGCATTTTACAGCATGAGTGAATATCTTCATTTTGAAGATTTTTTGATGCAATTTTTGTAATCTTATGTCTTAGGATGAAACGCTAATTCAAATGAGCACCTAGATTGAATATGTATTGACATTTTTAATTATACTTGTATTTTTATTTGTGTTTTAATTTGTATTTATTTTGATCTTTGTCCAAGCACAACAATTAAACAAATACTTTATTCTGTATTTATGTTTATTGCTTTTTCATATATAAATGTTCCAAAGTGATATTTTTTTAACAGGCCCTACCTGGAACGGCGGCAGCTAACTTGTATGAAGCTGGAATTCGCTTTGGTTGTTGGGGAATGTCGGTGTATGCTCTTTCCTGCTCCATTTATTCAATTTCAGTGACCAAACTGAGGAAGGTATTAGGGTGAGAGCAACTATTGACTAACTGCCATATTTATGGCAAATATATATAACTGTATTTGATCGAATTAACTTTTTTGTTTTTTCATTGCAGGACCAAAATTGTTTATATTACTGGCATATTATACTATGGAATTGGGATGTTGATACTAGCCATCTGGCCCACCAAATGGGGAGTAATAGTTTTCAGCACTTCGGCAGGAATATTGTACGGCACGCTTTTCACAATCCCGTACATATTGGTCGCTAATTATCATGCTAAGGATTGTGTAAGTGTTTTACAGTACATTCTGCTTATATTTAAGTCTTACGATCATTTGCAAACTTTATTCTTTTAATTGTTGTTTATATTTTTGTAGTTCCGCATGCATAATGGCGAATCAGTTCCTCTCAAACAGGCCCGTGGTTTGGGTACAGATGTGGCGATCATTAGCAGCATGGTGTTCATAGCGCAGCTGGTAATCTCACTGTCGATAGGCCCGTTAATATCTTGGATGCAAACGACTTGTGCCATATTATATGCATCTACTTTTCTAGCATTTCTTGCTGCAATATCGGCTATGTTTGTTTTATATGTGTAGAATATAGATATGTGCTATATATACATACATATGTATGTATTACAGCTCGACAAATATATATGTACATGAATAAAATTATATACCAAAAACTACGTTTATCGCGATAAAGTATTAGTTGTAAACACATTCTGCAATGAAAACAGTTTTAAAATGATTGCTTCTTGTTTATTAATATTTGGCTTAGTGTCAGTTCGTAAGTATCAAGTATTTCTGTTTCAGGCGATAAGATATTTAAACCTCCAACCCCCCTTCATCCTGTTGGAGGGAAATATACATACAAATTCTCCATAACTTTTTTTTTGTTCAACATTTTTTATTGAGCTCGAGGCCGATTTAAATGAAAAAACTATTGTGGACAAGCAACAATAATTTTTATATTTTTTTTTTGTTTGAAAAAATTGTATAACTGATAGCTATTTCGATAATCACCACGTTTCCTCATCAGACTTTTTCAGTAGGTTTCGAACCGACGCACATATAGTGATGGCACGATTAATGATTTAATTGAATCGAAACTTTCCTTTCGATTAATCGAGCGATTAACCGATTAATTTTTCAAAATAATCGAAAATTTTTTAAACGATATTTCCACCAAAAACCGCAACACAAGCTTAACCTAAGTAGCTACTAAAAAACCACAACCCAGGTATTCACATATTTTATTTTTTTTCCGAATTCGGTGTTGCTCATTTTCTTCTTTTTTATATGGAAGAAATTAAGCAACACCATTACCAAACAGAAAAATACCAGATACTTCAGTCTTGGAATTTTGCATACTGAAAACCTTTCTAAGAAATCTAATTAAAAAGCTGGAATTTTTTGTTGATTTTTTTTTTAATATTGCCCAAAGTTCGATATATTTATATTTATACGTTTCTTTTCCTAAAGAATAAGCTATATTTAAAAAAATAACTAAAATTAAACAATAAAAATCTTGTCGTGCGTAATTTTTACACGGTATGTAAGCCAGTTTTTATAACTTATAAGTGGTTTTTATTAATTTTCGATTTTAATCGAAATGACAGATTAATCGGTTAATTTCTTACGATTATTTGCAATTATTAATCGAATGCTTTCGATTAATCAATTAACCGATTAATCGATTACAAAATTTTGTTTGCCATCACTACGCACATAGTGGTATTTAGCCGATTTATGCGGCCAAAATTATTTTTATGAATATTTCAACTCGAAATGTTTAGAAAAGACCACCTGCCACCTGTTAACAATTTTGTTCAATTAGTTGAATAAATTGCTGCAATATTTGTATCAATAGAAATGGGTTTGAAAAGGCTTTATCTCTGAGGGACCTTCCAGGGTTATAAAAATCAAATTCAACTTTAATTAAAGGAATTAAATAATTCAAATATGTATCACAGTATAGCTAAGAAATGGGTATATTCGAGGTGCAATTAATGCGGCAGTGGTACTCTTTTATGAAAGAGTATCACGTTCTACGCAAAAATTTGGGCGAACAAAATTTAGACAATCAGTTACTCATCATTGGCAAATCAAAAGCAACATACAAATTTTTACTGCGCAATTTCTGCAACATTTTAGAAAAGTTTAAGTTGAGCATCAGCAACATGTTACCAGGAAAGCAACAAGTCTGCAATATTGTGGTAATTATTATTAGTAGCCCGAACGCACCCAATGTAATAAAACTACATTTTTGTAATAATAACTGTCTTATTTATTGTTAAGAGAATTTTGTAAGTATTAACTTGGAGTAAATTAGCGTCCTCAATTACTGAAATATCGGAGTTTTCGTATTTTCAACGCATTTCTTTCCATACCAAGTGCACCGAGTTTGGTACAAATTGATAAATCGGTAACCGAGGTATACATTTGTGGTCAAAAGTGCGCGGAGCCACGCCCATTACACAAAAAGTCATAACAATTTTATTTAATGCTAAGAGGTTATTCCAAGGATCGATTTAGACTGAATTAGCTTCAGTAGTTATTGATTTATCGCAGTTTTCGCGTTTCTCTAAATTACCGTTATATGGGAAGTGGGCGTAGTTATCGCCCGATTTCAAGAATTTTTAGCAGTTATGTTAGATATAGCCTAAGCAAGGCTCATACCGAGTTTGGTACGCATTAGTGAAGCAGATACTGAGATACAGCATTTCGTCATAAGTGGGCGGGACCACACCCATTTTCTAAAAATTTAATAATAATCATATTTTGTTCCAAAATTTTACTTTACATACTAATTTTTAACAATTTGGATACAATATTTACTGAAATATCGTAGATTTATATAAGTTGACATTTATCTAAATCTAAACGCTTGTATACCCAAAACTATTTCTTTAATCATCACTTATATAACACCAATGTAAAGGAAAACAAATGTTTATTCCGAAATTCCAGATTTCTAGCAACAGGACCGAAAGGTCCTAGAAAACATGACTTTTGCTTATATCTCGAAAACTATTTATTTTTTTAAATTAAATGGATTCATATTCTAGTTCAGCGGCCTCAAATTCATCTAAAAAGTTTAATTTTAGTGTTAAATCATATCTAGAGTAGTGTTACTATATACTAGTTGCGTTTTTATATTTTTCCTTAATACAATTTCTAAGTTAAGAAATACCACTTGTCTGCCATTTTCTGCGGGCAGTCTTTTCACACTTTATTAGCCAAATTTCTAAGCTTTCAATTGAACAAAGAATAATAACGCGATCTCTCCCGGGGATACAATAAATTCCTTAATATTCACAAAAATTAAAAAAAATACTCGTTGAAAACCGCTATTTTCGTTACATTTAAATTGAACTTTTTCTTAATAAAATGGTTAAAAAAATTACCCTTAAATGCATTATTACCATCTGTATGCGGATCCATCACTACTTTTTAAGAATGTAATGCAGAAATCAAAATATTAACTTAAAACCGTGACGATCTTTCTAGAGAGCGAAAATTTATTTACAAGCAGCATTAGAATATTCTGTTTCCGGTCAACGGTGAGCGTTCGCTGTGCAAGTTAGAAAAGTGAGGGGGTTGGGAAATGTTAATTGGAATGTTCTCTATCGAAAGTGACTAATTTTTTAAGTTTTCTCCAAAATTTTGTCAAACCCCAAAACCCCTTTTGTCAATACCCCTATGTGCGACGCACAGTGTGCCCTTTTTCAATTTTAGCGTGCCAAAAGTCGTAACTATTAAATGGATGTACCTATGATATTGATGTAACGTCAATACGGTGTTACGTCAAGAAAAAAGTCGGATAAATCCACACCTTGCGACAACTAGTTTGGAGTGCAGCTGCAGAAAACGGGAATTCATACGAAAGCAGCGGCCCGATTTTAAACGAAATTGACAACAGATCTTACCGATAAACTCTTTTAATTATTCATGATCAAGGCCCCTCCCACCTTATCCAAAATATATTTCATTACAGCACCATTATTATCATATTTTTTTGGCTTTTTATCCACTCGTAAAAAAGTGCGCTTCGGATGACTGCCATGTTTATTAATGAAAATCAAAAAATTGTGCAGACTTGTGCAGAAAGTGCTTACGAAATCTAAAAGTAGAAATATGTATTCCTTATTAGTTTGCATATAAACACCAGATTAGATGAAGTCACATTCGAAAGATCTGATCCAGTAAAAATCTTAATGTTTTCTCAATTACTTTTGGAATATTTATTATTTAAATATATAGAAAATTATCAATCTTCACTACAGCTTGGAAACTTAGTAAAGAAATTAGAAAACATTGAAACTAAACCACGCATAAATAATTATTTGAAAAAATTGCACAAAAAAGTACTGCCACTTTAAAATATGCGAAAAACTTCACGCTAAAAAAATTATATTTTTACGCGTCACAATAAGCAACGTTTGACACTGATTATTTTTGTTGTTGTTGTTTTTTCTTATGAATTTATTAGATGGACTTAGCAGCCGAATATTTGTCAACCAGAATGCCAAAAATCACGGCCATCTGAAATCATTTTATTTTGGACTTTTGGCACGCTTAAATTGAAAAAGGGCACAGTGTGCGACGATCCCACTGGCTCTGCCAGTTGCCTATGGATTCCGGGTTGCCCGACTTTTTACGGCCTCGAAAATCCCGGGATTCTTGGCAAGTAATCTTGGGATTTTCGGGATTTGTAATTTGCACTGAAGGCAATAACAGAAACTACTTTTCTTGACCAGTATTGGCTATATTCCTTTTTTATTTAATAATTAATATTTTTTTATAAATGTCTACCTCATTGTACATATGTATAACACCGCGCGTTAGTAAGTTTTAAACACAAGTATCAATATATTCGCGAAACCATGGGCCAAATATAGTAAAATTGCGTTTTTAGTTTTTCACTCAGACGTCAGTAATTCAAAAATGATTAAAAAAATTCAGAGAAATGTGCTTAGAGAAGAAATATGGGTATAAAATTAATTAGGAAGTCCTGTAGAATTAAAACATATTCAAGTTTCTAGTGCAGAAGGGCTCGTAGATAGTGAAAATGTAATCTTAAAATTTTATCCTTGAAATTTCGCAATATTTGTTCGAATTTCGTTCTTCTAACTTTGCCAGCTTAAAAATTACCTATTCATCCTGGTGGATCCAAAAAATTAAAATTTTTAAAATTCTAAAAAAATTTCCTATTGATTTGTTACCCATATTTTTTTTCTATATTGCATTGAATTTTTAAAAATTTTTTTGAATTAATCATATCTTTGAAATTACAAAGTCCTTCAAAATAAATCCTGCGGTCAGAGAGAAAAAATAAAAACGCCACTTTAAATAAAAAAGTAGGTTTCAAACCATGGTACAATAATTCCAGGTATTGTCTTCCTAGAGAGTTTTGCTTCACAACTCCCTTATTTTCATTTTGACGCAGTTCGATGTTGATTCTTTCACTTTTATTTGGCTTTGCTTTTTGTTTTCGCTCAATTTAATTCTTAAAATTTTTCAAAACAAAAGAAAAAACGTTTGAAATTAAGTGAGTCATACAAATTTCGAATTTATTTACAAGCAAATGTTTTTTTTCCAGCTTTTGCAAATTGAATAAGTTCTCTGCAAGATGGTTTGTTAAGAAAAATACGTGAACATACATATATGGTATATGGGGTATGAAAAAAGGGATATTTTTATTTTATTTTTTAAATTATAGTAAACGGTTTAGTGTGGGCAACAGTGACATTTTTTAAATAAGGCAGATCGGAATATGCGCTCTCTGGGAAGACAATACCTTTAATTATTTTACAATGGTTTCAAACCCATTTATTTATTATTTACTGTGCTAAATTCGCCTTGTGAATTATTGTTGCTTTTTACCACTTTTTCATTCTTGTCAGTCAGTGGGATCGTCGGTTCGAATCCTACTGAAAGAAGTCTGATGAGGAAAAGTGGTGGTTTCCGAAATAGCTATCACTTCTACCATTTAAAAAAAAAAAAAAAAAAAAATTATTGTTGCTTGTCCACAATAGTCTTTTTTTGTATAATAAGTATCGAATTTAAAATGTCTATGTCGCAGAGGGTTGCGTTAAATATTTAACACCAAGTCATAAAATCTGCATCGTTCGTTCGATTTTCAACAATGAAGTGTTACATGAAAGGGTTCATCCTTCGGTAAATTTAATTTCATGAAAGAAGTTGCCACATGATAGAAATTCGAGTTCAAAATTTCTCTGCCGCAGAGGGTTGCGTTAAATATTTAACACCAAGTCATAAAATCTGCGTCGTTCGCTCGATTTTGAAACATGAGGTGTCAAACGAAAGGGCTTGACCTTTAGATGAGTAATATGATTTTAGTTTTTTAAAGGGTTGCCATATACACGAAAATCAAATTCAAATCATTTATTAAAATAAATAAAGTATCCCAATATGGGTATCAAAAGAAATGGTTTTGAATAAAGATGACGACGAAGATGAAGATGAAGATGGAGATGAAGATGAAGATGGAGATGAAGATGAAGATGGAGATGAAGATGAAGATGGAGATGAAGATGAAGATGGAGATGAAGATGAAGATGGAGATGAAGATGAAGATGGAGATGAAGATGAAGATGGAGATGAAGATGAAGATGGAGATGAAGATGAAGATGGAGATGAAGATGAAGATGGAGATGAAGATGAAGATGGAGATGAAGATGAAGATGGAGATGAAGATGAAGATGGAGATGAAGATGAAGATGAAGATGAAGAGGAAGATGAAGATGAACATGAACATGAACATGAACATGAAGATGATGAAGAAGATGAATGATAAAGATCTCGCAGGAGATTTCAACGTCAATTTTCGCTGGCCAAATCTGATGAACTGACCAAATTTTCACTGGTAATGGTTAATGGTAGGAATGATCCAACAACCGAAATCACCACAAAAAGGTTCCAAATTCAACAAAAAATTAACAAACTTGTTTATGTGCAAATAGTGTGTTCATACATATGTCTGTACATATGTTATTATATTCGAAGACACCAAGGTTTTCAGGCAACCAGCGCTCCATCCAGCTATAATCTATATATCTGCGTGAACCCTGAACGCCACAACACCAGAAAAGCTTGGTGAGGATTTCAAAACTAAGTGTGGTCCTAGAAACAAATTTGTCGATTGCGCGTCGTTTTAAAAACGTGGTACCCTCTTATGGCTCAAAATCAGCGTTACCGAAAGCTTTCGCTGAAAACTCGTCAATATAGCCCAAAAAAATCGCCATTTCGGTTAAAAAAATGTAAAATTTTTATTTATTGTACTTTTTTAACAATAAAAAATAAAATCAAAATTACAATAAATATGACCATTATAAAATGAGCGCATCTAACCCGAATTAGTACGGGACTACCTCTGAGGTACCACCTTTTCTTTAAAAAAAGAATTATAGAAATCGCTTAACGTGGTCCAAAGTTATGCGATAACCTACATATATAAAAAAATAATCAGCCTTATCATGAGTTTCATTTTTCGTTTCCATGGGCGGATGAAAAATTTTCGGGCGAAAATAAGGATAAGGCAGAATAATATCCCGACGAATTGATAGCCTCCTCCTTTTTTGAAGTCGGTTTTGAAGTTTGTAATTGATAACAACCATTTAAAATTACAATTTAAAACACAGCTGCTTTTAAATTGTTTAATTCCACTTGTTTGAGGTTTCTTAAAAGATTTTGATCTAGTTTCAAAGTGTAGCGGGAGCATTTGTTAACTGATCGATTATCTTAATTGAAAAAATTCTCTCCTATTTTTCTTTCTTTTTCAAACGAGAGTGAGCAGTGAAAATTTACGATTTGGTTACAGTTCTAGAACAAATTAAATATAACTAAAAGCACGATTGTAGAACAAGACTAGAATGCATGGTTGTATTTTGGACTACGTTTTCTTTTAACAATTTTAGTTCATACATACATACATATGTACTAAAATAAAAAAAACATGTAAGAAAGTCTAAGTTCGGGCGGAGCCGAACATTAAA
>NW_016168359.1:19043-19456 GCF_001687245.7 Rhagoletis zephyria | reverse complement strand
GCCGGCAAGGCTCCAGGCCCAGATGGCATACCAGCGGAGGCAATCATGTACAACAGCTGCCTTAGGGCCCGGATCTTCCCAAGCCAATGAAAGAAGGCGAGACTGGTGCTCATACCCAAGGGCAAAGGGGACCCAAACTCTCCTTCATCCTTCCGGCCAATCTGCATGCTAGACACAGCAGGCAAAATGATGGAGAGCCTGCTCAAAATACGCTTGACGTCAGCCATAGAAAGCGAGGTAGGCCTTTCATCCCGACATCATGGCTTCAGGAAGGGACACTCAACTATAGGAGCAATTGGCGAAGTAGTCGAGGCAGTACATAAGGCCGAAGAAGCCTGCCACCAGGCGCGGCCAATAGTGCTGCTAGTCACACTGGACGTCAAGAACGCCTTCAACTCGGCAAGATGGGACGA
>NW_016168359.1:0-5652 GCF_001687245.7 Rhagoletis zephyria | reverse complement strand
AAACCGAAAAAATGGCAACAATTTCGCATAGCTTATAGTTTTGATAAAGCCTTCGGAGTAAATGACGTGAAAAATCGTAGCAGAAAATAAAATTGTGTCGTAGATTTTTTATACATCGCTCATTTGCATACATATTTTATGAACTATATATACATAGGTAAGGGGGAAAAAACCTCACGGTTAGGCTTGACAAATGTCCGGGTCTAAGAGCCTCCGGGCTTTAGGCAATATCTGCGCGCTGCGGGTTTGCCATTAATTTTCTCGAGTTGCCGTTAAAAACTTTGAGATTCTCTGATTTACTGGACTAACAATAAGTTGTTTTCTTCTTAATTTTCGTGTCTGATAAAAATTAAATTTTCTGTAAACACGTACATTTATTATGTGGTATGCTTTTCGACCCCTCTTCTAGTGGCGTTTTGAATATTTTAACATCCTTTTCATTGTTGAAACTATTAGAGATGTTTTCTGTTTTAAGAGCAAAGAAACCTACCAAAATTTTAAGCATCCTGCCATCCTACTAACGAGAAAAATCCTGCCAATTTTGGTAGGAAAAGCCTAAAACGGCAACCCTACTTCCCTCTCTGGGAGAGCAACTGAGAAAAGTTATGAACGCTTTTGAGTTGTGAACTCAACTTCAACTTTAGTTGAAACGATGAATCCGCCTTTATATGCACATATCGTCGCCCGTATGTATGCCAGAAACATGAATGTGTAAAAATTAAAATTTTGGGAAATTAAGTTTGAAAGTTTTTTTTACGAGGCCTAATCTACATTTGTGCAATTTAAATTGTAAAATATGTGGTTTCCCTGTACTTATGGTATTCTGGGTTTTGGTATAACATAGAACATCCAAAGGTTAATCAAGTCAACCCAATAACTCAAAACTGATAAATTTGCACATTCATGCTTCTGGCATAAAGGTGACGATATATATTACTTTCTTAATGTAAATATACATATAAAAATTTTAAAATTAATTTCGAGTTTGCCACTAATAATTGTAAAAGTGGAATTTTAGTTTCCCAAATCATGTGTAGTCATCTTTTACTCAATGTAATTTTTTTCACACTAGTTTTATTACACTATATTCGTTCGAGTTTGGCAAGAATAACATTTTCATGGTTTAAAATGATCACAAAATTTCAAAACAGCTGCGACAAATATTCTGCATGCTGCCATTTTTTTTAATTCGTGGTACACTCTTGAAACTTTGATGTCATCGTCCATTGTCTCTAATATGAAGATTTTATTTGAAAACTTGCCAAAGTTTTCGATAGAAGTTCATTTTTAAATAAACGCTTTAAGGCTAAAATTGTTCAAACTTGATTTATTTTTTCTTGCACTTGTTTCTAGAACTCCATTGCTTCAAGTATATGCAAGAAGAATTCTTTAGCGTTTTTTTTCTGCCGAAAGAAGGACTTGACACTAGCAAGTCTATTCTGCGCTGGTAATAAAAAATTTGTAACCGGTAAATAAAGTTTCTGCCAATTTTTTAACCCTTTTCGCATTCTGTGTACTCTTGTAACCGGTAAATTTGTTACC
This sequence comes from Rhagoletis zephyria, assembly GCF_001687245.7. Lineage (NCBI taxonomy): Eukaryota > Metazoa > Arthropoda > Insecta > Diptera > Tephritidae > Rhagoletis > Rhagoletis zephyria. The sequence continues at coordinate 4,110 of NW_016168359.1, read as the reverse complement.
ATCTAATAATCTGGTAACAAAGTATTGCCCCGTGAAATATGCAATGCCAGAATTTCCACAATTCTTCATAGCTGAATTGCTGAATATTTTAACTGCATTACCAACGTACCTAGAATCTCGGTGACAAAAACCGGTACAATTTTTGGGTAATAAAATTTTCCGGTTACAAAATCTTCGGTAACGTGCAGACCTGTAAAAAAAAACAACTCGAGAGATTTTCTCATATGTATATGTACTAAGGATAGTTAGTAGAACTATCTTACTAATACAAAAATAAATATTAAGTAGGAGCAAGTATCTTTGTGAATTAGGTTCAGTTATTGAAGAAAAATTTATATAGCAGACCCGGACTTCGTCCCGCCCAAAATGAATTTTTTTTTTTAACATTGGGTCCAATGTTTTCACTAGGGATGTGTCGGATAGAGATTTTGCCAGATAACCGAATTCCGGATACCATGTAAAAAATAAGAGCCGGATTCGGATATCCGGTAAACTGATGCCCTTTATAAATTGTACATTATTTTTATATTATATTTTCTTGTTTAGCGAAGTACTTATGACCCACAATGCAGCGAAACAAAGATGGCGCTTTCCGCGGACCGATAATCCTCTCTTTGTCGATTTGACAGCATCCACTCTTTCGCTGACGTCACAATTTTTTTCTCGCACTAGTGATGAATATCAAATTTTCATATTGTACCTATTTGCCGAAAATTATACTTAAAAGTAGATATACGTACCTAAAAAGTAAACATGTATTTCTATGTGCATATATTTTTGATAGTTGGTGGACTACATCTTCCTTCTGCAGCATATCTATTTACATGAGACAAAGTTTTCTACTAAGAATGGCCATGAAAGCAATTTCTCCGAGCCAAATCTATGTTTTAATCATTGTTTACAAAGGATGGTGGCTATTAGAATTCCTAGACTGAGGGGAAAAAATATTAAAATCAAATAGAAACGTAATTGATCTTACTATAAACGTAACGAAAGTATGGTATATTGGTAAATATTCAATTCAATTAGGCGCATATTAAAATGACCGCGTTCGTTCTGAAAAAGCATCCGTGAAGTGAATAATCAAGAAAGAAACTAAAAAAAAAAATTAATTTACGTGTTGCCTGTAGTGGAATTCGAACCCTGACCATCTCTGGATATCAACAAATTGTGGCAAGCATCTTTGCGCACTTAGCTATACCTAGACATATAGATTTGCTTTCAAATGTTGAATTTCCATCAACACCACAGCACGCGATTTGTACGGATATACATGTACTATGTACTGAAGTACGGGGGAACGACTACAGGGCTGATGAATCGGTAGCTACCTGATAAACTCCGCCAATTACCGACAGACTACTTGCAGTGTATTTCAGCGATTACTTTTACAAGGCAATGTCGTAGGCGGTAGGCACCATCGGCTCTCTCTGCACTACCGGGAATGACTAAAGTAGTCACTTGCGTGATTTATGGGTGCCTTGTGTCGTAGTTTTTCGCTATTCTGTTTCTGACTGGTTCGATTCAGCACTACCATGAGCACTACCACGGGTTAATAGAGTAGCTACCCTGCAGGGAGTGACGTTAGCTTATACCTAACTTTAGTCTGTTTACGCGAACACTAGTGCTAACTATTAACTGTGTATTTTGTTCGAAAAAAGCTAACTACTTTTGTGGGGCGATGGCCGCAAAAAAGTCAGACCTGGATACCTCTGCATTACATGTCAACTAACTTGTAACTAACTACTATTGGACATAAAAAATCAATAAGAAAAACAAAATATTTTTTTTTTTACTTATTTATTTACTTTATTTTATTACGGCTGACTTCCAAAACGTACCAATACAATGTTTGGATACTGTTCTACTGCGGTATTTAAACTCTTTGCATATGCAGAGTAGCGAAACATTGCAACCATATACATTGCATATTTGGAATATTTAATAAAACAATAATCACCATTTCGGAATTTTGCATTTTTAAAACACCAATGGTAACCAATAACAAACGAAGCATCAACTTTGTTTCTGATGCGCTGATTGCGCTAGCAATGCGTTTCGATAACTTTTCGGAGGGTTTTGGAAAAGTGTACATTGTCAACCAATTGTAGNGGTATGCAATGCAATTGACGTTTTGGAAGTCAGCCTGCATTTCATATTTGTTTACATATTCTGCTCTGGGTGGCCCCATATTCGAACACCGTCAGACATAACTTCAAAATGATAGTATAAAATTTCGATCTTCCTTTTATTTGTCCTGAATATGAAAAAGAATCTGCGAAGTTCAGAAAAAAAGTGAATTGAAAGTAATTTTTGTATGAGGATATTTAATAGAAACTTGTAAAGAAAACCAACTCCCGATTGCGTCTGCATGACTCCTGCACGACTTTACAATTCACTTTAAGTTGGTTTTGTCATAGCTAATTAAAAGTGAGGTATTAATCGAAATCTCGCCAAAATGCTAACTATAAGTTGGTTAGTTTTAACAATTGATAATTTTTCACTGCAGGGTACTTACATAGGAGTCAGTGAGATAGCGGTTCAAACGTAGCGATTAACTCCAGCAGTACTGGAGGGCGTTCTGCATGCTTGGGCTGCGTATGTACACTTACATATACATACATACTCAGATATGAACAGTCAAATACGTGAGTAATAAATTTTTGTATGAAAATATTATTTTTAAATACGAACATTTTTAAACGATTTGATTCTTTGGTAAGCGCTTACTTTTTGTATCGATGGAGTAACGCATTACAGTTCGCCTCAAGACACAATTTTTCACTTTCTCGTTTATCCACTGCATTACAGGTAATGAAGTGCATGATTCAATAATACAAGGTTGGATAACCTGGCAGTTGTCTCGCTGCAGCATTCTGCCTTTGCCTGTGTTGCCTTCTTTTTTGATTTGTAGGAGCTACTACTAAAATACAAGGAGAAATATTGTCTTTGTATAAAAAGTCCAACAGGCAACACTGCCGATATTTTTATCGATTGTTTCGTGGAAATTCATTTTTTTGGAAATAAAACAAATTTTGCCTTATTTCCCATTGCTTATTTATACTAAGGGTACTCATCAAACCTTATAAATGCATTTTAAACCGTATAAACTTATAATTGTGTAAACCTTATAAATGAACTGTCAAAATTTGTATGGAAACTCGTTTACACATCTCTGATAAATTTCTCCAGCGATTTCACTGAATAAACTGATAAACTGAAGCCAATGCAACTCTGTCGCAACTCTAGCTATGTTTTCTTGGGCAATAATCAGGATCCGCATAAACATTTTGCACGCAAATTCAACAACAATCATGTGACCCTAATAGAGATCTGCAGAGAACGAATATTTATTGAGAAGGTCCAAGAACGAATGAGCGTGGAAACTGTCAAATACCAACAAAATTGGCGAAGCGCATTTTGAGAGCGGCCAGCCAGAGACAATCGAATTTTAACAAAGCCCAGCCATAGGCAAAATAAATTTAACAGAAATTGTCTCATCAAAGCAAATGCATGTTTTTCTTGTTAGACAGCGAAATGCTGACGGCTTTTTACGTTTTTACAACGCTTTTATTGTTCTTTAAATTGGTTAATTATTTAAAATAAATATGTAATATGTACATATTGTGTACATGCATATGTATGCGGGAGATACAATTTTGTGAATTTAAAATGTGAATGTTATGCAAATACATATGCACATGAGTAGCGAAGCTGCCACCCTGCACGACAGCTGAGCATCAAATAAGTGCCCATTTTATCATTATCACTAATTACAAAAGTGCTTATTAAAATACTCATTTTTGTTCAGGCGATAGGATAAAACTGAGCACTTTCCCTTGCTAATTGAAAACTTTAATTAATGAAAAATATATCTGCTCTGCTCTAGAAACTACCAAACTGCTTATTTTCGTTTTTATAAACACATCAGTGCTAATGAATAAAGTACTCATTGTTGTCATTAGCAAGTCCTCAGTGTTAATAAACAAACTACTCATTGTTGTCGTTATAAACTCCTCAGCACTAATAATCAAACTACTCATTTTGGTCGTTATAAACTCCTCAGCACTAATAATCAAACTACTAATTTTTGTCGTTATAAACTCCTCA
>NW_016168358.1:0-19456 GCF_001687245.7 Rhagoletis zephyria | reverse complement strand
TGGCCGTAGTTGGCAGGATATAATGTGACAAAGAAAGTTTGTTAGAGATCCCAGCGATCGGCGAAGGCGAGAGGGTGAGAAGGACGCACGCAAGGAAAATGTGGAAAGTATTAACAAGCTAGGAAAAGTTTAAAATTTCAACAATAAGTTTTATCAAATTGCCAAGCCAACATATTCATGATAGTTTAGTGGCTGTTGCATGGAGTTTATAGCATGCACCATGGTATACATACTTGTATGTTTGTATGTATGCAAGTTGCAACATATGCATTGGCACGTGCATGGTGCACAGCAAGTGGCAGTTCTTGGAAAATTAAATTCACCGAGCTATGTAAATATATGTACATATGTACACTAGGGTGGCCATTAAATGTAGGAAGCAAATTTTTACATCTGAATCCCTAAGCCCCAACCCCTACATCGATGCTACTATAGTCGAACATATCACATATAAATTTTGGTCCCGATTGGAGACGGTTGAGGCGTGTCTCACAGANGAAAATTAAATTCACCGAGCTATGTAAATATATGTACATATGTACACTAGGGTGGCCATTAAATGTAGGAAGCAAATTTTTACATCTGAATCCCTAAGCCCCAACCCCTACATCGATGCTACTATAGTCGAACATATCACATATAAATTTTGGTCCCGATTGGAGACGGTTGAGGCGTGTCTCACAGAGGTCAAAGTTCAGATTACCCTATGAAGACGTCTTAACCGATTCCAATCGGAGCTAAAATTTATATGTGATATTCTCGACTTCAGTAGTATCGATTTTGGGCATTAAATGAAAAAAAAAATAATAATTTTTTTGAGTCCTTAGAGGCATCTGGTCTTTGAGCCGTTTTCGATACGCCTTAACCGTCTCCAATTGGGACCAAAATTTATATGTGATGATATCTGTGACATTGGTATTACCGATTGAGAGGGTGAGACCAAAAAATCCTTCATTTGATTTTTAAGGACCACACTAATGTACACATACTTACTGCATGCACACAAACTTATGCATGTACGTTAAAAACAATACTTTGTATTGGAATGTGGACCCAAAAGTTTTCACACAAAAAACTGCTGCATTATACTTGTTGTGTATGTACATAAGTACATATAAGCACGTACGAAGGTATGTGTACTAGAAAATTTCGCACAAAAAGTTTTTCATTATCCCCTTAAAGTGCAGCTATACGTGGCACTGCAAGCGCTTTTTCAACGCAGTTTGCTGTCAAAATACGAAGTCGAAAATCTACTTATCCGGGTAAACAGCCAGCAAGTCCTTTTTGTGGATTTGCAGAAATCACTTTTGGAAATAAAATTTGCAAGGTGTAATTGCAACTGAAATTACTCAAATCGCTTTCGAGAAATAATTTCAACTTGCTCATGCTGCACTAGCAATATTAATTTTTGCTGCAAGTGCTTTCAAACCAATCGAGTGTTGCCGTGTGCCACAATTTTTATGTGTTGCGTCACAAATAAAAATTACTTATAATTCGTTTATTCTCCTGATATGAACTATTTAAATTTTAAAACGTTGGCCATTCATTCTGCGGCCGTTTTGTACGCATTTTACGTGTAGCATTTTTAATAAATTTTTCAGGTAAGTAACTTTGCTATAATCATAAAAATATCTGGAAACATAGTTGAAAGTGGAAAAAGTAGTATCGAAAAGTTTGATTTTCAGAAATAAAAAATGCTTTCGAAAGCCACTTTACATGCAAGTTGTAACTGCTCCTGCAATCTCTTTTGCAAGTTCTTGAGTTCGGCAGACTTTTAAAAACGACTTTGCACTTGCCACGTCTGATGCTACTTTAGCCTGGTTTGAAAGCTCATTTCGAGGGAATTTCGCTAAAACGGTGGAGCATTCATTAGCGAGTAATACTGTTCACTCGGGATACTTGAGAGACGAGCTGGTTAACTCCGTGCCGAGCCCTGTGTAAGCTCGGAGTGGAGTACAAAGACTTATCTCGCACATGAACTATCACAGGTGTTCTATTGCCTGTTCTCTGGTTCGTAGTATTCATCGTCTTTGTGGACGACGCACAGTGCTTGGCTTCCATATAGAATGTGTGCGGGGGGAGAATATAGAATGGAAGGATCTAAATGTAAATTTTGTTTCTTAGTGAATTTGAGGAAGCTGAATTGCATTTTGTTGTTTGACAGGTTTCATACCTTCACTGTAAAAGCAGTTTGAAGTCGAGAATTTCTGTTCTTGTTTCGAGATCGAATTAAAGGGTTTGTAGATAAGGTTTTTTATTTTCTTGCAGCGGTTGCCACATTTTAAAAATTCGAAATCATTTCATAATTTAAAGAATTAGTACAATATTGGTGTAAATGGAAAGGGTTTTGAAAAGGCTTTACTTCTTAATTACGCGTAGGTGGGTTTAAAAAGTTAAATTATCCATTCTTTGCTAAGCGTTCTATCCATAGATTTGGCAGGTAAGACTGCCACTGGCTGCACCGCCATCAGTAATCTGCTGAGCCCAAGCAAACAGAAAATGGACAGCAATGTCCTCTGTAATTACAGGATATTGTCTGATCGCCTGTTCTGATCAACCTCTGGGCGAAACTAACAAAACGAGAAAGGCGAAGGAAGAGTACTGCACCTTTGTGCCAGTTTCATGCACTGCCTGGACGAAGAATTTCCTTCCTAAGCAGATAGTTTCTTTTTTTTTTAAATTTGGAAGGTTTGGACCATAATGTGTATATATGTATTCGACTGTGGTACAACCGCTGCAGCTTAACCTAACCTAGCTCGCATCTAGCGTTTATGACAGCACTGCATGTCGTTACGTCTAGGTATACACAAGTCCTGCACTCTTCGGGGTAGGATCATTTCCACCTTAGCTGTCGTACGTTTCCAAATATTACTATTATTTGGAACCTTATAGTCTTCGTCTGTAACTAACTTACTTACTTGCTCTGGGTTAAGCTTTGAACCTATATTTCTCGTACTATTCGGGTTTGTTATGTTATAAGAGCTGAAGGGGGAATTGCAAGAAGCTTTTCATAGTTCACACTCTCAGTTCCATAAACTCAAATAGTAGCCGCGGTACTGTACATTTAATTTCGAATTCTAAAATCTTCAAAATGTGAAATAATTTAAAGCCTTAATGTCACTCTCTGACGCTGTGAACTTTAAACGATGCCTTCGTGCATACATACATACATATTTCATTAAAATATGCGACTACTCGCACAACAACTTGCTTAATTGTGAATGCAACGGAATGTTGCAAGTGTGCATTGTGGCGTAAAACCAACATGAGCCTCAACAAACGAGAGAAAAAAAAAACGTACAAGTAGGATGCTTAAACTCACCTCAGGCTGGCCTGCCTGCCGCCTGCCTGCTTTCGCCCATTGAGTTGTCTGTCATTAATGTCGTTCGTGTTGACACAACCCACAGCGGGCGTTTGAACTCCTGCCCGAACCCGCGACGCACACAAGTGCATGAAAAGGTGGAGTGTTGCAAGTACATTTAACATTTAACCTTTTTTGCTTCGAAACAATTGCGCACATGTCGCGACGACTTTCCGAGTGAAATCATTAAAAAAGTATGTATGTATGCATGTATGTATGTGAAGAAGAATTCAAAAGAAGGCATACAAGTGAAGAGAACCACAGAAAAAAAAGGAAAATACAAATAGAAACAGGAATTGAGAAAAGAATAAAAACAGCCATAGACAGCTTTCATCAGCACGCTGACATTACGCAGTCAGTTAGTCGCAGCTGCCAAGTGTTGTGGATAGACAAACGTATGTACCTGTGGCAAGCCAGCACAACCGAATATTAGACAGCATAAAGACAAAGCGCACAAAGAAAAAAAAAAATGAGTAGCACCAAAACCAACTGCGAAACACCGGCGTTATTGCAGTCATTGAATTTGCAGACACATATGTACATTAGACTGCATCACCAAAAAAAGTTGCAGTTTTTCCGCCAGGATTACAAAATTTTTTTAAGCTTGAACCGTTTTGTCATTTGAGGGAGTTTAAAAAAAAAAATCTTTAAGAAACTATTTTTGTTCATAAAAAACTCCATTTTTGGAGGTATTTTCAAATCGGTCCAGCTCACTTAAATCTTAATATTTTTGCGAAATATTTTGGTGGACGTCTTAAAATATAATAGATTTTANGAGAGAAAAAAAAAACGTACAAGTAGGATGCTTAAACTCACCTCAGGCTGGCCTGCCTGCCGCCTGCCTGCTTTCGCCCATTGAGTTGTCTGTCATTAATGTCGTTCGTGTTGACACAACCCACAGCGGGCGTTTGAACTCCTGCCCGAACCCGCGACGCACACAAGTGCATGAAAAGGTGGAGTGTTGCAAGTACATTTAACATTTAACCTTTTTTGCTTCGAAACAATTGCGCACATGTCGCGACGACTTTCCGAGTGAAATCATTAAAAAAGTATGTATGTATGCATGTATGTATGTGAAGAAGAATTCAAAAGAAGGCATACAAGTGAAGAGAACCACAGAAAAAAAAGGAAAATACAAATAGAAACAGGAATTGAGAAAAGAATAAAAACAGCCATAGACAGCTTTCATCAGCACGCTGACATTACGCAGTCAGTTAGTCGCAGCTGCCAAGTGTTGTGGATAGACAAACGTATGTACCTGTGGCAAGCCAGCACAACCGAATATTAGACAGCATAAAGACAAAGCGCACAAAGAAAAAAAAAAATGAGTAGCACCAAAACCAACTGCGAAACACCGGCGTTATTGCAGTCATTGAATTTGCAGACACATATGTACATTAGACTGCATCACCAAAAAAAGTTGCAGTTTTTCCGCCAGGATTACAAAATTTTTTTAAGCTTGAACCGTTTTGTCATTTGAGGGAGTTTAAAAAAAAAAATCTTTAAGAAACTATTTTTGTTCATAAAAAACTCCATTTTTGGAGGTATTTTCAAATCGGTCCAGCTCACTTAAATCTTAATATTTTTGCGAAATATTTTGGTGGACGTCTTAAAATATAATAGATTTTATAATTCCAATGGAAAAATAGTACTGATTTTTTTTTGTATGGGGAGTGATGCAGTCTAATGTACATTCATCCGTCTACCTTTGAGTGCTCCCTTCCATGCCTTCACATATTCAACCTCAAACATTTGCATATTCATTCCGCCCTATACGATTCTATTTATTTATGCTTTTGCTACGGAGCAGCCTTGAGAAAATACCAACCGCTTGGTGTGCGTCGCAATGTCATTGCATATTTGCAGGCGCATAGACGGTGAAATTGCTGAAACAGCTGCGCGTTCGCTGTTCAATTCTGTGCACATAAACACAAACAACTGCGGCTTGGCTTATATTGGCATCTTCGTAGTCAAATTTGCACTCATTCCAATTGCTTTCGCCGCATCTCAAATACACACAAAATATTTCTCGCGCAATTTCTTCCCCCATCTTTTTTTCAACTTACTTACTTTTTCGTTTCTTCAAACTTTTTGCTTTTACTTAGCTTTCCTCTTCAACTGGAAAAGTGTGTTGCATGTCCCATTGCTCCGCGGCAAACACAATAAATTTGCATATGCATACAAGCGCATACATACACACACAGTCGTATGGCAAGCAACAGCAGCAATGAACATTCATTCACACGTTTGTATAGCGAATGAAGAATGCTGAGGCCCCTTTTTCATTTACTTCTTGATTTTCCTGTTTTTAAGGAAACAGGAAGCGCATAATTGTAGAGAAAACTAAAGAATGGCCCACTGTGTGCGGTTATGGGAAACGCAAAAACGAAGAAAATTTGAATAGGAAATATTTTTTTTTGTTTTCAAGTATCCGATGGGGTGGGTCCTTTTGCGGTGTTATAATTTTTACTAATCTAGCTTTATGTAACAACGATAATAAACTGATATGTTGCTCCATAATAGGGTTTGGGAGGAAGTTATTGATAAAAAGGAGATTCGGCTACAACTTCGATTAGCAAGTAGACGATGTCCAAGATTTCTTTTCGAATCGCAGAAGTATACCCTTAACGATTGATTATGAAGTAGAAGTTTCACGGCCTGTTAGGAATCTTAATATGCAAAGCAAAATAAAGACTGGGCAAAATTTTTTAGGCTGGTATTCGACTCACTAAAATTGACCAAAATTGACGTTACAAGGGGGAATGCAAATTTTATTGGACAATAAATCTCTGGCCAAGTGCTTAGAAATACTCTGTCTTATATATCGACCACGAGACAAACTCAAACCGATTGGTGGAATGCAGAGACGTCAGAAGACCAAATGCAGTCGTGAAGAGGATTGGAATAAATAAAAGACCGGCAAGAGCTAGGGTTTCCTTAGTTGAAGGACTCACATACTAGAAGCCCTTTTATTTGGTTCTCATAGACATATGCCTCCTGAATTAATATATGGTCAATGCGGTCTTCAGAGGTAAATGTACCATGCCACAATAGCTGAAGTCACTTTGGCATATCTGCCGGACTGATTACTACTTCTCATCCTATTCCAAAGCTTCGGCCAAATAAAAGTCACGGGGAGAAAGAAGTCGCTTTTGCCTATTGCAGGTTTTCATCTCGGCGTTTGGAGGTTTTGCAGTGAAGCTCATGTCTGGGACTGCCATTGGTTGCTGCTCCACATATCGCTTGACAAATCTTCTTCCTGGACTTCTCGAGCACAGAAAAGGCGTCTTTAAAAGAATTTAAGAAGCGCTCAGCTTGCTTTGTTGATGCCAAAGGGGTGAAATTGGGTCAAATATTAAGCTAACTTTTTTCTGTATGTATTGTCGCGACTGAAATTCTGGTGAATTCTTGCTGTCCTGTCCTGTGCGCCGTAGTATGGGCTCTTGCCCTTTGTGATTTCTTAGGTCCCTATTCAAAGGGTGTAAATATTGTGCACGAACTAGGTGAGCTTTTCCTGATCGATTTTTCTCAGATCTGGTAGGTTTCTAGGTCAATTATTTCATAGTCCATTGATATTTTTTTTGAATGAGGCTGTCTACCAGCCACTCAACTGCTCCCTTGTGATGGCAAGGCAGCATGTGTTTTAGTTTTCTGCATCATTAGAGCCTCTCTTTTTTTATCAACAATTTTATTTGGACCAATTGTGGCAGAACTAAACATAAATTAGTCTATAAAGCCAGGCATTTTCCTTGACTAATATATTTTTATGTCATTTTAAAATGCTTTTAGTATTGAAAATGTTCATCCATTCCAGGTATTGAATTTCTATACCAAATGCGAAGGCTCAGTATTTACATATACCTACGAACATATACAATACTCATAGTCACATATGTACCCAATAATATATTTACTGCAATGGATGCCCTAAAATGTAAATATTGCCCTGTATTACCTGCACTCCATGCATTTTTATCGCACATTGTATTGCCTTAAGCGGCTCTCTTGCTGACTGAAGCAGCTCCTTTACATTACCTCCACTCACCCACAAAAGGATGCTCAAGCGCACACATCCATGCATCAATGCATCTGTGTATCTGTGCTTTTGCGGCAGTGTTTGTGACAACAAACGTAATAACATAAGCAGCAAGGCAAACCAAAGCGTAAAGTAGGATTATATATGCTTTGAGCACAAAAGTGCAAGGAGAGTTGTCGAGTGTGGAAAGTGTAGAGGAATGCCGAATGCATAAAGTGGATAAGCAGCAGCTGTAAACTGAGAAAAAAAAACAAAATGAAAACGAAAACAATAACTGACGAAGTGAAGCAAAGTGCAATACAATGCCTACGGCAACAATGGCAGGAAAGCAGCGTACGTTCAGGAGTATCCATCTACAAATGTCCCGTGCAAAAACATATGTACCGTTATACAATTGTACAACCGAGACTTTGGAATACACGAAAGCATAACTTTGCTTGTATGAGTGTGCAATGCAAACCGATGCTGTTGATCCACCTGCAAAGGTAAAAGTTGACTTCTGCTGGCACTCGAGTGGCCGCATGCAGGGCGGGCAGATAGAAGCATACTTCTAGGGAAAGTTAGACTGCTGTGCCGCTGGCCATCGGCGTAGTAAGTTACCCACCTTGCTCCCCCTGAGATTACTTTCAGCTCACATAGCTTTTGCTTCGGTTCTTGGCTTGACTCCTCAACTCAGCGCAAAGTTGTGGCAGCTCGTTAACTCGTTCGCTCGCTCGTTTCGTTGCTTTGTTATGCAATTTTTCTTAGCCGGCCCGCTTGGGTGTCTGTCGGTCTGTTTTTTGTTTTTTTTTTTTCTAGTGCTCTTGCTTTGCCGTTTGTTGTCTGATTGTTGTGTTTTCCTTTTGGTTTGTTAGTTCACTCGTTCGTTACCTCATCGCTGTCGTCGTTATTGCTTTTGTTGTCAACATGCGCGCCATAGTCCTGCCGCCATCTCAAGCATCCCAGATATGTGATTAAGGATTTAATTTGAAATTTTCTTCTTGTTTCTTCATTCTGCCTTGTGGTCTGTTTTGACAACCGAACTCGGCCCCAAGCGTTTGGCGAGCAGGTGTGCTAAACAATGAATGAACTCAATAAAACGACATGGCAAAAGATGAGGGAAGGGTAGCGAGCTCAGAATAACCATTCAGACACAAGGAATTAAATGATGTCAGTGGAGCTATTTTTACCAGTAACTGGTTTACATAAATACATATATATCTATTTGGAGACCTGAAATTTAAAATGGCAGTTCGGAGTGGGTCGGAACAACCATTCCGTAAAAAGTAATGTCCTAAGGAAAGTACATAAATAGTTATATTAAAGTTAAAATCATTTTTCCTTTACTTTCATTCTTGTAGTGGTCTTTTTCTAAGTGTTATTCTTTAACCTTTTATACGCAAATTTTTGTTAAATTAATACCATATGCATAATCATAAGAAGCACTTGTTTCAGCCCCAACCATTGCCGTTGCATCATTTTCGTGTGCAATTTCCGTTGAATTTGCCAATTCACTCCCTAACAACCAACCGCCGCTAAAGAAGTTTCGCTTCAAAACAAAAACAAAGATTCGTAAAGATAAAGGCAAAAATGAAGATCACGGTAAATTTAAACTCTCTACTTATATATATATAAGGGCATAGGTGAAGGGGACTATGTAGATGAAGAAAATGATAAACATAAACGTAAAAACAAAGATGAGGATGAGGATACCGATAAAAGTAAAGATGAAGATAGATTAAAGAAAGATTAAAATAAAGGTAATTAAAGCGGAAGGGATATAGAGAGAGACACAGAGACTCAATCTGGGAACTATTTTGAGATTTTAGATATTTTCGGGATTCTCGGGACTAATCGATAAAACAGTCGATATTTTTATCGGTTTGGTTATCGATTTTGTTATGGAAATTTTTATCGACATTATTATCAATTTTGTTATCGATATTTTTGGAGCTTGTCGATATAATCGATATTTGTATCGATTTTGTTATCGATATTTTTATCGATTTGTTATCGATTTTGTAATCGATATTTTTAACTATTTTGGTAGCGATATTTTNTAAAACGACATGGCAAAAGATGAGGGAAGGGTAGCGAGCTCAGAATAACCATTCAGACACAAGGAACTAAATGATGTCAGTGGAGCTATTTTTACCAGTAACTGGTTTAAAATATACATATATTTGGAGACCTGAAATTTAAAATGGCAGATCGGAGTGGGTCGGAACAATCATTCGGTAAAAAGTAATGTCCTAAGGCAAGTTTATAGTAATATTAAAGNAAGATGAGGGAAGGGTAGCGAGCTCAGAATAACCATTCAGACACAAGGAATTAAATGATGTCAGTGGAGCTATTTTTACCAGTAACTGGTTTACATAAATACATATATATCTATTTGGAGACCTGAAATTTAAAATGGCAGTTCGGAGTGGGTCGGAACAACCATTCCGTAAAAAGTAATGTCCTAAGGAAAGTACATAAATAGTTATATTAAATTTAAAATCATTTTTCCTTTACTTTCATTCTTGTAGTGGTCTTTTTCTAAGTGTTATTCTTTAACCTTTTATACGCAAATTTTTGTTAAATTAATACCATATGCATAATCATAAGAAGCACTTGTTTCAGCCCCAACCATTGCCGTTGCATCATTTTCGTGTGCAATTTCCGTTGAATTTGCCAATTCACTCCCTAACAACCAACCGCCGCTAAAGAAGTTTCGCTTCAAAACAAAAACAAAGATTCGTAAAGATAAAGGCAAAAATGAAGATCACGGTAAATTTAAACTCTCTACTTATATATATATAAGGGCATAGGTGAAGGGGACTATGTAGATGAAGAAAATGATAAACATAAACGTAAAAACAAAGATGAGGATGAGGATACCGATAAAAGTAAAGATGAAGATAGATTAAAGAAAGATTAAAATAAAGGTAATTAAAGCGGAAGGGATATAGAGAGAGACACAGAGACTCAATCTGGGAACTATTTTGAGATTTTAGATATTTTCGGGATTCTCGGGACTAATCGATAAAACAGTCGATATTTTTATCGGTTTGGTTATCGATTTTGTTATGGAAATTTTTATCGACATTATTATCAATTTTGTTATCGATATTTTTGGAGCTTGTCGATATAATCGATATTTGTATCGATTTTGTTATCGATATTTTTATCGATTTGTTATCGATTTTGTAATCGATATTTTTAACTATTTTGGTAGCGATATTTTTTATCGATATTTTTATCGATTTTGTTATCAATATTTATCGATTTTGTTATCGATATCTTTATGGATTTCGTTATCGATATTTTTATGGCTTTTGTTACCGATATTTATCGAATTTGTTATTGATATCTATCGACTTTGTTAGTGATATTTATCGATTTTGTTATTGATATTTATCGAGTTTGTTATCGATATTTATCGATTTTGTTATCGATATTTTATCTTTTTTGATCGATATTTTTATCGATTTTTTATTGATATTTTTATTGATTTTCTAGTCGATTTCTGTTATCGATTACTTATCGATTTTATTATCGATATTCTTATCGATTTTGTATAAAGATAAAAATGGACAAAAAAACAGAATAACGTAAATGAAATTACAACGAACAGGGGCAGAGGTAGGGGTCTAGAAAGAAAAAAGACAAAAGATATAATCCTAAGCAAAAGCAGATGTATGTATGCATGTATGTACATATACATATATGCATGTAACTGTATTGCTTATGAGATAAAATAGATATGTATGTAACGTTAGTTTCGCTACTCCAGGGTGGCCCAGGCGCATTTACTTTTTTTATATATTTTTTGTTAAATATTTAATTCAAATAAAGCTTAGTAGATCAAATCTGCCGGAATGTTGTTCTTAGAATCTCCANGTTGCATACATTGTGGCGCAGAGGCTTACAAGTGTTTGCATGCCAACAAATTCTTCCATGCGTACATACATACGTAGATATGTATGCACATGACATGCCGTTTGTTGATGCAACACTTTGCGTCAACGCAACAACATGAAGATGCAGATGAGTGTCGCTGCGACAACAGTTATCTTTGCAAATATTGGCTGTAGTGGCTTTTTTCCGCATAACTCTCTCGCTTCCCGGCTTCCACTGTCTCTTGGTCGACTACTAAATTTCGAATGATGAAAGGCATAAATGACAAATTGATTGCTTTCACAGAGACGCTGCAATGTAGAAGCGCTTATGTGGTTCCAATTTCCTTTGTAGTTGTTTGTTATGTAACTCCGGTTTCACTTTAAACAAAATCTCTCAAGTTTTGCATGCTGCCTTTCAGTGCCGTAATTTATTTTATTTTTTCCACCCCCCTTAATGCTCCGCCTATCTATCCGCCCCCCCATGTGGTTCCTCCAGGCAATATTTGTCATCGCCTTTTGTTTGAGCATTTTTCAATTTTCGGTTGTATGTATGTATGTGCTAGTGCATGAACATGTGGGCGTTTTGGTCTTTTGTAATAATTTCGTTATGCAAGTGATTGAATTTTAAGTGAAGTTTTGCCGTCTGAGTTTACATTTTCACATTTTCATTTGGGACTTAATCGAATTTTGCTAACGAAGCAAACTAAATGATGTATTGGAGTTGTTTTCTGAAGTAGTACTCGTCTCTACATAAGCAGTATTTCCTTTCTATGCTGCCTCTTTGCGCAGAGAAAATTTAATAAAGACAATTAAAATTAATAAAATGAAAAGTTTATACATATTTGAGCTAAGTAAATATTTGCTACTTGGCATAGTAGAAAGCTATCCTTACGGTATATTAATATATGCTAATGAAAATAGTTGTTGTTGTTGTATATTGTTGTTGCTTCTTCTTGATCTCGTTAAAGAATTCGTCAACCCTTCTGTAAGAAATTGCATACATTTAGTATATATTTAGTTCATGAGACTTTTTCGCGAGTTTTGTCACCAGAAAAGTTGTATAGCATAAATGCACAGTAATATCGAGATAAGCAAATAGAAAATGAGAGACATCTTAACGTTTAAAACTAGTCAAATTACTCTTTATCTGTTGCCATACAAAGTCGTCATTGAACAGTAAGTTGGCTTAGCTTAAAGTGGCGACCTGCTTTCAGTATAGGAGTTCCCGTCCGCTCATCTATAAATATAACCAATTGGTAATGTCAACAAACTTTGGTAATGACATGAGGACCTTCTGCGCTTAGGACCGCCAGACAGTCAACGAAGCTTTCAATTTCTTTCTCATTACGGTGGCTGTCAATCGTCGGTAGGTCCATTCTGCTGGCATGCCTTTTCATTGGGCAATGACCGCTTATTCATTTTGCCGAAGTTGTCAGTCGAACATTTTCTTGTAGCAGTTGTCCAAGTATTGTCGTGTTGTTATAAACAAGGTTCGCCTCGAAAAGATTACCAGCATGGTGACTGTAGTTGACGTCAGATAGAGAGGCTCCCTCCCTCGGAAGTTTGTCTGACATGCAACCAGATTTTATTGTTCCTCGACCTGGTTTACACACTCTTTGGGTTAGTAGTTATACTGATGAGAACTAGCCTACATTCTATCGCCACTATCGACTATAGTTATGATTTCAGGTTAAGAGAAGAGTCAATGAATATAGCTTAGTTTAGCACTTTTTATAACAATGATATATACAGTGGTCGGGCAGCCGAAAACAAAGGTTCAGTGAGAGACTTCACAATCATTCGCAAAAACGATATCTGGCTTTGGTGGGCTGCAGCGTAGGGTTCCCGAGATCGGCGTTCTCGCCGCTGTTTAATTGAACCTTGCTGAGCTTAGAATTACTGAGTGACTTATCTAATGAAATCACCGAACTGTGACGTCATGGAATCGGATCGCGCGAACAACTGCTCTACGGAATTAGCGCACTATGCGAGTTTTAAGACTCCATTTTAAAACTCCTGCCGCTGCGAGGCGTGTTTTCTGTGCAAAATGACGGCCAAATATTTCGCTTCATTTGAAAGCAGCAGTGGTACAGGTGCTTGGAAGTTGAAGAATATCATTTTTCCTCGTTAAGAGGCCGGGACTATTTTTGCTGGATTGAAAACGTTCTGCCCACACTTGTTGGTGCTTATTAGTTGAGTTTGTGCCAGATCATCCCTGCGATGTTTTCTTGTTACCAATCCGACAAAGGGCGAAATTTTGTCATTTATCAGAAAATCTAAGTTGGCCCTTAATACTGAACAGTGGCACACGTCTCCAATCCTTGTCTAAGCCGTGTCTAATGCTGACTAAATTTTTATAAAACAGTCGTATTTGGAAAACTTCAGATTTTCACTACACAAAGACTGCAAATTTAATTGGCGCCACTGGAAATTGTTATGATTTGTGTTGTGTTGTTATTGTAGAAGATCACCGATAAATAAGGTGTTTAGCTTTAGATCCCAGGCTAGTGGGTAAAGTAATCCTCCTTGTGTAGTGCTGCTTGCAGCATATCAGGTGTTTCTATATGAGGAACAATTGCATACGTTGTTTGAGAATTACATTTATTTGCCAAGTAAGATGACAGAGATAATGCGATGAGAACAAAATAACTTAAGTGCACTGCTTGCATACTTGTAGGCGCACTGTTTATTTAACGGGTGTATGCCCAATTTTCTGAAGTATTGAGTTTAGCATTAATTTGATAATTCTCATTCTTGTGCCGAATTTCCACTAGGTATTAAATGACAAAATTTTTAATGACAATCTTGGGCATTATAAAATACCCGACATTAGGTCTAGATGAAAATGCATTCCATTCTAACAGAAACCGCTGTATTAAATTACCTAGCACTGCTACTATCTTCTGATTTAATCGAACCTAAGAAAACAATTTTGTACTTAATTTTCTTCAAATATGCAGAACAAAGCTCCTCCAATGTAGATGAAGATGTCCTAAGTAGTTTGTGTTAGCTGAAGTAAAATTTGCTTATAGCCCCTAAGGCAAAAAATAATCGATAATTTTCTAACATCACGAGCAATAACTCGAAACACTTCAGAACAGATATCAATAAGTGCATACGAGTATAATGTAAATGAGAAGCAAAATAGCTAAGTGAATATGCTAATAAAAGCGAAACGTAAGTCAATGACAGAACACAGGAATACAGTAAAACCAACATAACTTAACAAATGTCGAACAAAACCAACTCAAAACGCCAAAAGCAGCGATTTTCATGCTACACTTGGCTATAAATAAAATGTTTGTGTGGGGTAACAGTGTGCTTGCTCAGTGCGTATAGAAACTGGAGCAGACAGCTGTACAAACTTATTAAGACTTTACGACAGACGCACTTCAGCGTTACCGGCAAACCTTCAGCCACATCCTTGAATACTCTGAATGGAATTCCGCAAAAGGAAAACGAAGAAATTAGCTGGTCTGGCAACGAAACTGATAGATAGACAGATGCGGGGCATATTAAGGAAGTGTTGGTGTATTTCTTGAATAAGAGCTCCTCCGCACATCCATGGTGGAGGCGCGCAGAAAGTTAATTATTGACAGACAGCGCAGCTCGACACCGACAGGATACTCTATTAAACGCGAAGCAGGAAGACGGCGGGAGAATGAAGATAGAAATAGAAAGAGAGGGAGAGAAGCAGGTGCAGGCAGTGGATAAGGCGATTTTAATTTATGCGAAAATAGCTCGATCACAAGCATACTCCTACATACATACACCCGCCAGTGTGTAGTGTTAATGTGTGTGTGTGTGCTTAGTAGTAAAGAATAAGAAAAGGCCGCAAATTAGTAGTCACTTTATTACTTAGGAGAACGATGCGGCAGTAGGAGCTGGCAGCGGCACCAGGCGTATGAATAACAGCGTGACTGCGCGCGTGTGTGTGTGTGTGCGAGTTGACTTACGCCTTGAAATAGGCAAATAGTCGCGAACTTGTGTGTGGGTGTGTTTCATCAAGTGAGCAAACTGTGCGTGATTTTGAAGTATATTAAAACAAGTATGTACTTCCATATATTCAATACCCAAACACACATCTCTGTGTACATACATATTCATGTGCATGTAATTATGTGTGTTCATAATACTTCAACCTTCAGTGATAATTTAATATTCATAATGGTTTGCGTGCAGCGCCGCAGCAGGCAGACAAGCTTTTAAAAAGTTAATTAACGAGCTAGTATTTATGAAAATTGGCAATTTAGCAGTCTACGCGACAGCAATCTGCAAATTTTTTTTTTTTTTGGTGTCGAAGTGGTTTCTGGAAGCTACAGCGCAGAAGATTCTTAATGATATTGATTGGAAATCAAAAATTTTAATGGTAAAATTATAGAGAGCCAGACAAGATTGAGCGTGGTTAATTAGAGAAAAATATGTAGAACTGAAAATTGAAATAAGAAAATTTCCGCAGACTGGTATTTACTTAAATCCTCACATTTCAGTGTGCAGGACCAATATGTCGTTGTGTTGTAGAATGCTCCCATAGAGCTGGTTTGTAAGTCGAATGGTAAAGATACTGGACCTGGCCTGGATTTCGGACGTCGAGCCTTCATTGGGTTGTTAGTTGCACATTTTTTTCAAGCAGGGCGAGTACGTACATACATATGTAGGTTGAAACAATATAGCAATGTGAGTCGCTGATTGGTCCTCGAACCGTTTGTATGTCTAGAACACTGAAAATACAGAGACTCAAACAAGTGACCACGTGTTGATTTCTTTTAAATATTCATAATGTTTTTCGAGTTAAATTATTTTTGTTATTTTGCTAAAAAAATATTGTCCATGTTTTAACCAAGACCATATAAATCACAAATTCAAAATTTATTTTTTTTTTTTTGGTGACTGCACTTTTTTCTCCATATGAGCATGAATTTCTTATGAAATAACGTGCAGGAAAACATTAATGCACTTGTTATAGTTATAAAAAAAAAAAAAACGCAAAAGCAGACTAAAAAAAAAAAAAAAAATCTACGACTAAAATGAGCTGTAAAACGGCATATCCAAAAATGTTCTAAAGGGTTAGATTGAAAAGTTTAAATTTTTACGAAAATTTTTTGAATTTTCCTTAATTTTGTGTTAAGTTTGAAACTGTGATTTATATGGTTTTGGTTAAATCTTGAATGGCATTTTTATAGAAAAATAACAAAAAAAAAACATTACGTATACTTAAAAAAATCAACACGTGAACACTTGTTTGAGTCTCTGTATGTCTACTGTCTACTACGACATGATCGATTTAATTTATCAGTTTCGACATCCATTTAGCGTGATGGCACTTTTAGTGCTGTAGGCTACCATGTTTTTGGACCTCCAAGTTGTCGGTCGGCCTTAGTCCGTTTTCAAACGTATTGCCGCGGAGGTTGACCTCTTGCTCGTTCTCCACCCTGGCGTTATTGGTGCGGTCTAAGTGCTCTTAGAAGATTTCCTAGGAAATCTCGCTCTTCTCTTCCGCCGTGCCTAGGGCTCAAAGGTGCGAAATGTTGAAGAATATCATTTTGATGGAAATTGTGGCGCTGGGAACGAAATTCCTCTCGAACCACACATCCAACACCCAAATTGTGCTCCTTTACATGCCAACTTGAACGTTCAAATATCCTTAGTGTTTGCTACCTTGTCCCGTCTATCACCTATCTAGGATGTCCATAACAACATTGTCTAAAGCTTCCAAAATGTTTTAAATTTTCCATTCTTGCACTTAAAGACCACACAACCGCTTTAATAAACCCTTTAAGGAAATTAACAATTCCACTTAATTCAATTTCGCGATTCCTCCATTATTCTTCTGTTTGTCTTGCAAAAATTAGCGCCACTATTTAATTTAATTCAGCCACTGTTCGCTAACCAAAAGCCACTTTACGTTCCCACACTCTTCCACTTCACTTACGACAACAAAACAAGAGAAACAATACAAGAAAAATCCACCATTACAATAACAAGAACAAACGAATCTCAGCCGCGCGTTCGCTCAATTGTTGTTATCGTCAGTGTGCCGTGAATCTCAGCTAATTAAAGTCAACATTAAAATCATTTGAAATTCAAATGTCAAAGTAACAGCAACAACAACGAAATGTGGGTTGACATTTTTCACAATGCAAAAAGTTTCGAACCAGTCGTCGAACCAGCCGAACCAGCCGAACCAGCCGCACAACCCTTATCACATCAAAGCCGCTGAGGTCACCAGCTGAAAGCCGTAACAAAGACGCTTCAGTAAATGAGCGAATAAAGGAGCAAATTGACAGGCTGATGGACGGACGGCCCGATTTGCTCTGTGCGGTTGTGTTCGTTTGAATGTTTGTTGAAGTGAGTTTTCCTTCAGAGGGACTCGATAAAGATTTTAACCTCTTTGGCACATTTGCGCCACCACACACCCAGAGCAGGCGTGAAAAGGGATCTAAGCGTGTGAAGGCATTTCTGCTATGCGGGTAATTAAAGTGGGTTCAGTTAGAGCTGGTAGCTGTAGAGTTACTGAATATCTGATAAATGCTATGGCGGAGTTGCAGACTCGTCCAACGCTTTGCGTTCTTTCTTTAATTGATTTCGCACAATGTATCATAAATATGCGAAAACGATAATCAGCTGCCGCAATAATGAGGGCAATGATTGTGGTAGGCGCATACGAGCACAAACAAACTAAAATTTGACCGGTTAGTTCTAGGAAAAGAGCCGTTGCGAGCCCTTGTATTTGTTCGTAATTAACTCAAGTAGTTTTGTGTTGGCGTCAAAGGAAGTAGGAGGAAATTATGCAACGACATTCCTGCAGCGAAATTAATTGAATTCTCACTTTTCTCTCAAGCAATTTAATTAAAAGTGAAATGAGTTATGAAATAAATTAAATGAATTTTAATGAGTTTCTACAAGTATTAAAATTGGGTTCTATTCGATTAATAATTTGCAATCAAATATTGGAGTGTTGGTGAATTGCTGAGGATTAAAAAGATACGTTATTGAAAAGGAATTTATGCGCTTCACTCAGCTGAATTATAAACTTACAGAATATACACTGATTGGCTTTCTTTGATATTTAACCACTTCTCAGGTAGGCAATCATGTAGCATGGCATTCTAAGCGGCTGTAGGTGTACCTCCCAGGGAGGCGTATTATCTTCTGGTCTCTTCTTCTTGAGGACTGGTAGGTTTGTACTTTATTCCAACTCTTTTTTTTGCTACCGTGATGGCTTGGTGGTACAGTAATGCCTGTCAGAGTCGAAACTTGCGCAAAGCTAAAAGCTGCTGGAGACGTAAAATTGTTACTTTGGCTGTCTTTTGTTTCATTATTTACTCCGAAGAAACTGAAAGATATTGGAACGCGAATGCTCTACAGAAATATTTCAAAATGACAAAACCGAATAATTTTTTGAGATTTTTTCATTTTATCTCATTTCCTTTCGCTTTGACCAGAAAATATAAAATTTTGCTCAAAAAGTATATCTGCGTAAGGTCTTTTATTTTCTACGATTTTTTATCGTCAATGAGAAGAGCAGATTGATGGCTTCTGGAAGAAGTGCTAAAGGGGCAAGGTCTGCAACTTTCTCTAGTGAAGGATAAAGTGTTGGAATTAGTGTTGGCTTTAGTTACGAAGTCTTGTGTGTTGAGAGAAATATATTTACTTGCGGTAACTAAACTCTTTTTTTTTAGTGTACTTGGTGAAGTCCAGCTTCTAAGACTTTAATCACCAATTGACAAAGCCAAAATTGTCTATTGCAATTTGCTTAATGCTCTTTGGCGTGACCTCAGTTTTGTGAGCGATGATTCATGTGTGGTAAATGATTATGGCAACACTAAACCCAAAAAAATACAGTTAAAAATCTAAAGCAAATATCACAAAAAAAGAATAAAATAGTATTTAAAAATTAAATTATATAAAAAAAATATTTTTATTATAAAAACAAAATCTAAAAATTAAAAAAAAAAATAAATTTAAAAAAGACAAAAGAACTAAAATAAGAAAATTCAATTAAAAAAATGTTTCATTAAAAATAAAAAATAAATAAAATTTCTAAAAATTTAATGAAATTAAAAAATATGTACATATATATTTTTCATATGCGTTTTTAGCGTAAAACATGGTCTCTCTGACACTGTGCGGCATTCGGAAAGACGAAACACATTTTTACGCGCCTTAAGGCTTTTTCCACTCCCGGGAACCAAG
>NW_016168357.1:0-19456 GCF_001687245.7 Rhagoletis zephyria | reverse complement strand
TATATATACTCAGCAATCAAAGTATGATATAGAAGAGTGAACTTAAAATAAAAAAAAAAAACATTCTTGTATTATCAGAAAGGAACAAAGGCTCCACAAGCTGCTGGACGTATTCACACCGATTTCGAAAAGGGTTTTATTATGGCTGAAGTAATGCATTTCATTGACTTCAAAGAAGAAGGCTCNAAAAGGGTTTTATTATGGCTGAAGTAATGCATTTCATTGACTTCAAAGAAGAAGGCTCCGAGGCAGCTGCCAAAGCAGCTGGTAAATATCGCCAACAGGGCCGTAACTACGTCGTTGAAGACGGTGATATAATTTTCTTCAAGTTTAACGCCGGTGCTGGTCTAAAAGATGCTAAGAAAAAATGATACTATGTATTTATACTACTGTTTGCAATGTTTTACATAAATTTAATAATGTATTCTCAAAGTTTTCTATTTGCTTGAATTTGTAATTTTGGCTATCTATATTCATAAAAGTATAAAATATGCTGGACATTTGAAATTTTTGATTAAACATTGCCCTAAGGCGAGGAGGAAACTAGCAGTTTTAAAACGAATCGACTTAGTTAACTATAACATTTTGCTTAGCAAGCAAAGTATGTATCTAAATAGTATTTTCATATACGAATTCAGGATTCAGAACAAAATTGAGCTATGCAGTTTTTTAGCCCATTCAGTTTTAGTAAAACAGCAAGTGTGAGGTAGCTAGGATTTACCAATGATTTTTAACCAAAATTTTTGTTGAAGGTGTACTCATTTTCTCGCATATAAAAAGTTTTCGATTCTTTTTTATATGGAGAAAACAAAAAAATTTGCCAAAAATCATTGGTAAGACCTAGCTACCTCAGACTTGCCTTTATTTACTTAAATTGGAAGGGCTTAATAACTGACAACTCTGTTTTTTCCTATTAAATAGCTAAAAATGCCGGTATTTTTCATATTTAGTAAAAATTTTAGCAAATTTTTACACATACCGGTGACGGCGACACCTATTACATTTAAAATTACGCTCTCTGTAGCAGAAAATTTTGACATTTGGTGTTTACGTTCTCAGCACGAAAAATTCACAATTGTCACTTGTTCACATATAAGAGCAGGTTTGTGTTCTATATGATTATAAAGTTGAACAACAGATGGCGCCCGGGAAATCTACTAAAGGGAATGAAATACCTTCTCTCATCGGCGGATGTCACCCCAACATGCGCTCAATTTACTAAAAATAATAGGTGTCGCCCTCACCTATATGTGTAATATAACAAAATGTATTATTAAAATTTTAAAATACCGTCAATTTTAATTATTTAATAGAAAAAACTGAATACGCAGTTTTGTCAGTCGGGCCCGATTACCAAATTTCGAATACGGGTAATTTCGATACCTGCGAGGTCAGTGTAGTTAAGAAGTGGGAGCCAAAATGCTTCATTCTACCACCCGATTTCCTTGAGCCTAATAGCAGTTCGTGATGCGACAATTCTGTCTGCAATATCCGCAGGCGCTGTGTTCAGCATGACGTTAAACGGCGGTGTAGGTTAGATTCCTAATTCTCCACTAATTTCGATTAGGGCGATCCCCTGTAAGCGCCAGTTGTTTTACAAGTGTAGCCTACTCTATAGTGAGTTCCATCAGACAAGGGCTCCGTGAAGCAAGATAGTTTCATGGAGCTTATTAATTACTTTTGGCGAGAGACCTCACCTTTTAACGAGCAGCCGTACAAGGCAACCGATGCCTTTCTTACCCTTTCCCCAATGTTAGGCTTCCACGACAGCTTCTTGTACAGGATCAAGCCTAAGTAGTTGACCCTCTTTGAGATCCGCGGACGAACTCCTGGTTCAGGTAACCTTGAGCCAAATCAAAAAGGGTGTCTAGAAATCGTCCCTTAACCAAAAGTTCCATATAATCTACATAGCCGATCACCCGAGAGCCCCCTCTTTCCAAATCCTCTAGAAGGTTGTTTACAACCGTAATCCAGAGCAGGGGCGAGAACACCACCTTACGGAGTGCCCCTATTGACTCTGCTCTGAGTGCAGGAGCTCCCTCACTCAACCACGTGCAGGACGGTATCCACCAACCTTTTCTTGTAATAAGGATGTTAAGCTCTTGAAAGACAGTCACGAGGAATCACGTTTCTTATGTACCGGTCTATTAGTCTCTCTGGCGTTTTTAGCAAAAACGAAGACAGAATGATATGCCTAAAATCCCTAGGGCAAACATGAGATAGTTCGTATAAATTGGAGCCAACCAATTACGCTAGAGCCCTTTGCAGCTGCGCAAGTATGATGCCATCGGTCCCTGGCGACTTGAAGGGTTTGAAAGAATTTATCGCCCAGGCTATGTGACGATCATTCAGGAGACCGCAGAAGTACATGACCTGAAGTACGAAATATTCCAAATATGTAAGTACATTTGACTGTACTGCGAAGTGCGAAGCACAAGAGCTTCAAAAAGAAGTACTGTACTTCCGAAAGAAGTACGGTTGGTCACATTATGCATTTTTTTAAATCTGAATAAGAAGTTTAAACTATTGATGAAAATTCGTTAAATTTTCCTTAATTTTGTATTCAGTTTAGAAGTTTGATTTATAAACCATATTTTTGTAAAAAAAAGAAGATATATACACTGCCGGAACAAAGTATTAGCACAGCAAATTTTTCACAGTATATGCAACAATTTTTATTCCTATCCACCTATCCGATAGAAAAATAATTATCGAAGAAGAAAGATCGAAAAATATCCTTCTCTCTTTTCTTTTTTGAAGTCGGTTAAAAATAAAGATCGAATCCTTCTGATTTGAATCGAGTTTTTTGTGTCCCAAATGTACAAAGTTTTACGAAATACTTGAATAAAATGGCTATAAAGAGACTTTTTTCATCTGCTGTAAATTTTTTTTCAAAATTGGACTTAGCAACTCTTCACTCTAAGCTAGCGATATACGCTGTTCTTAAAAAAAAATCTATGTATTAGAAGTAAACTTTGTTCGGTGAATGATGAGACTCAAATTTGCTGTCATTAATTTTCGTCATAAACTCAAACACTGGAAGGAATTACTTTTAAATAAACTACAAGCAAACAAGGAAGTAAATATTTCCAACAGCCGCATAAGCAGGTAAATAATTGTGGTTGGAAAATGAAATAAATAGCAATGAGAGAGCGCATTTGCAAGCCTAATTTTTGTGCATTAAAATATGCAGCCTAGCAAAAGTGGTTGGTTGCGGTGCGCAACATGCGACGAGTTTGTGTACTTCCCAGAAGCTTCATTCATCCCACACGATTTACTGCTATTTATTTATTTTAATACCAAGTTCTGCCAGCACATGATGTATGTTTTTTTTTTTTTAGATGTCTGCTACTTTAGCAAACTTTCATACTATTTTGCATTATGCTAACAAGATGCAAATGAAATTTTCTAAGGTTTCTTGTATTTAACTTTCGCACACCGTGGCGTATGAGTAATACCTATGCAAATTGCGTAAAGTTTTAAATCAAGCAGACAGTGACTACATATGTATGTATATACTATATATGCGTGTGTGCAAACACAAAAGCAGTGCATGTTTATAATTATACCGATGTAGATATGTACATATATATTTATGTACAAACACATTTGCTCATCCCACTAAATTTGCAACTGAGCAACTGCAACTTGTTTGCTTTCTGGCAACTTCCGCCGCCAGATATTTGCACTGGTTTTGTTAGCTATACATGTGTGTATGTATGTGCATGCTGTGCCATTTGCTATATTTCGTAATCGTATCTCATTAATGTGGCAGTGGCACAAAGTGTTGTCAACATTTCCATCTAAACCTATTGACAACCTCTATAAGTTACACTCTTTTACAAATGACAACAATTTCATTTCAAATAGTTGACGATGTCCTTTTTTACTGGCGTTTGAAATAGGGTGCGTTAAGTGTCCTTAGCTGTTAAGTGCATACATACATATACAACTCTGCATACAGATATTGCCTCAAGTTATGCGATTTTGTAGTTCCGCTTGGCGCTCATTAAATGCTTTCGCGAAGTGAAATGACTCGCGTTTTAATGGTGTGACAATGCTTTCAACAGCTGCTAAAAGCAACTTGTTTATGTTTCTACTCGTACTTTTTATTTGCTTGTTTATTTTGCTTAAGTTGATTGTTTTTTTTTTTGGTTAAATGTGCGCTATTGGCAGGTAACATCGCAGTTATACTATCTACTTGATATAACGGTGGCATTTATAATGCTGTTGTTATTGTTGTAAGCAAGTGATTGTATATTTTTTTAAACTTTTTAGCTCTTACTACTTTTTCTTTTCCTGCGGCATTGGGCAGAAATATTTCCGTGAGACGTTTTCTGAATTTTAATATAATGCACGTCTCCTTAAACATTTTACTGATTGATAAACTTACTGCTGAGTACTATTTTATCAGGTTTACTTTGTCGCGTTTGATATTTTACTTCTGTACAAACTAGAGAAGCAAGAAGTAGCAAAATTCGAAAGAATAACATCTCACAGCAAAATGTGCGAAACCAATAAAACTGACACATAGCTCGACTGAAGAATAAACAAATTTGCCATGGTGAGCTATTGGAGGAGTAGAGAGTCTTTACACATTAAACATTTTTAGAAAGAAAAAATAATAATAATGAAACAAAAAAGACTTTCCAATAGATGAAAAGCTTTGTTTCTTAGCTGGACTATAGGAGGGTTACCACCTTTTTAAAAACTCATATTAGGTAAGAGAAATATGTATCACCATATGAGTGCTAAACGAAAGGGGGTTTAAAAATTAGTAGGTTGAAAATATTTTGAAGAGGGTTGCCACCTGCTTGAAATGTCGAATTTAGTTTAGTAAAAATAAAAATATGGATGTCAAACAAAGAAGTGTTTATTAATCTTTAGTTTCAACGCAAAGAATATTTTTGAGGAAGAGGGCTGCCACCTGTTTAAAAACTTTAATTCAATTTATTTTAGCTAAATGAATTATTAAAATATGTATATTAATCAAAGGGGTTTGAAAAATTTTCATTACTGAATTACATTTAGCGGGGTTGCCACATGTTTGAAATATAAAATTCCACTTAATTCATCAGTTAATTAAAATAATGTTTCGCAGTGTCCGGCAAAGGAGGGTTAACAACGATTAGTCTTGAAAATACTTTTGAAGAGGGCTGGCACCTGTTTCAAAGGTCTAACTTAATTAGTTCAAAAAGTATATGAAATATGAAAATACCGTAGCCAAACGAAAGAATGGTAAGAAATCTTTAGTTTGAACATTTCCAATGTGTGAAGAGAGTTGCCACGTGTTTAAAAAGTTACATTCAAATTATTCAGTAAATTGGATGAATTATTAAAAGATGGGTATAAATCGAAATGGGGTTAAAAGTGATTTATTCCTGACCTTTATTTAGTAGGGTTGACATTTTTTCGAACAATCAAATTCGAATTAGTTCATCAGTTTATTAAAATACACGTGTCTCACAATGTCAGACGAAAGAGGTTTAAGAAGATTTTAGTTTGCGAAAACTTTTGAAAAGGAATTTCAAAAACTAATTGTTAAATTAGGGATCTTATCCTGTAAATATAAATGTTCTTTTTTTTGTTTTTTTTTAATTAAGAACTTTTTTCATTGGTATAGGGTGATATAAATTTGTATACATTTTCTTTACAGTTAAGTGGTACGTATTTTTAGGCTCCATTTTCTGCATAAAAATCCGCAGTCTAACCACAACAAACTGCAGAACCACGATGATTTGATGGTCATGACTAGGGAACTAAAAAATCGAAAATATGCGCTATAAAGAACTGAAATATGAAATTAAAAATATTTTCCTGTCATTTTGTATTTAACAAGGGCCGAATACATATAAGGGTTAAATATCAATGGCCTTATTAAAAAAAAATAAAGTAGCTTTATAAAAGGTTTATAAATTGAAAAATGTATGAAAACGTCAATTTATAAAGTTCTTTAAACCTACTTTATTTTTTATGAATAAGGCCACAAGATTTTTATTTCATCATTGAAAATCTTTACTTTTTAATTTTTATTTTTTCATCATCGCAAAATCGTTACTTTTTGATTTTTATTTATCCGGTTAAGCATAATCGTTATATTTGGATTTTTATTTCTTCGAAACAAATTTAATAGTTATTTTGTAGTCGTTATTTTTTCAATAAAAAATACTCGCTATTTTTGGATTTTTAGTTCTTTGATCGCGTTTAACCATTATAATTGAATTTATGGCCGATTTAAATTTTTTATTTTTATCAAAAAATACAAGTCCGAAATAACGTTTAATATTGATCGAAAAAATTAAAATTTCAAAATAACGAGCACCTTGATCAGAAAAGTATAAAACCAATTTTAACGATTTTAATTATAAAGCCAAGGACCGTTACGGTCCCTAGTATTTAATTAAAAAAATACTCTTGGTCATTTTAATGACATACATATATAATTTGAACAGTTGTTTTCAAATTCAGAATAACCACCAAAATCAATTTCTTCTATAATTGGACGCTTAGGGCACTGTTAAGTACATATTTCCACTACCACCAAAGAAATATAAGAGTTATTTAAAAAGTAAAACGTGTTTTCGGATAGGATCCAGCGATGCCAACTTGTGGGGTATTCCCGATTTGCGGGGAATTTGTCTCATTGCGGGGAATCGGGGAATTGCTTTTAGATCATTAAATAACTTATCTACCTAGAGTGCAGAGTACTTTTTGTAAAATTTTATGTTTAGTCACAATTACAACTCTGCCAATTTCGCATTACACAAAGCACCAGTGCTTTTGTTGCGGCAAATGTTAGAGAATTCGTAAGTTGGGAGTTTCCATCAGCTCCAGATTTTGAGAAAAACTAGGCCAAAGTGTCAAAAAATCGCGTTTTTTGCAATATTTGAGAAGGTCTAGCAAAAAAACTAAAAGTGATAGAACATTCCACTTAGGCTTAAATTAAAGATATAATTAAAATGAATAATAAATTAAATGATAATAAAATTAAATTGGCTTCTAAAAATTACAAGTAAAAAGTTAAAAACGTTTATGATTTTTTTTTTGATTTGTTGAATTTTTATCAGTTTTGTCTAAAGTTGTTTACTTGGATTTATATGGCGTATGTTATACAAAAAGATATAATTTTATAAAAAATAGTGAAAAGAATTTTAAATTTAAATATTGTATGTACATTCGTAATAACTTTAAGCAATTGAATAAAAAAAAAATTGATTTTTTTAATGGAATAATGCCAGTGCGGAGAATTTCACCGAAAATCGGGAGAGAGAAGAACAGGGAGAGAGATAAAATGAGTTGGCATCACAAACTGTAAAAATACATTGTTTTTACACCATTTAAATGTTACGCAGGCTAATATTCTTTAAATTCCTAATTATTATTTTTGTACTTATTAGATTTGACCCGAAGTTAAATGAAACCAATTAAAGAGTATAATTTAGGAATTTAAATAATCTGAGCCTGCACAACTCTTAAATAATTTCTTAACAAATAATAAAACGTAGAAGTGAGATAACTTTTCGCTAAATATAGAATAAAAGCACACAGGTACTCACTCACCTTTCATTGCATTTGGGAAAGCCGCCATATTGACAAATTTTGTTATCACAATTTTGTACGATTTAATTTTAGGTGCATATAGTAACAAAAAGTCAATACTAATTTGTACTGAAACCTTGCTAGTGAAATTTTTACTAACAGAAGACCAAGAAAAAATATCAAAAGCCGCCAGTTGTTGAGTTGGTGAAGCGTGAACAAAAGTAAAATGAATGAAAATATTAATTATGTACTGGCTTGTGTGTAAAGCAAAGAGTTTAAAACTGATTTATGAATTGTAAAATGTTTACAGCAGGAATGTAAAAACAGTGAAATCACTTTTCACTTGCAAGTGTTTACTAGTTTTGTGTTCTCTTCTTTTCAATTCTACGCTCTATTTTGCTTTTACGCTCTCGCTACAATTTTTAACTGGAGAAGTTACTATACACACCTTCTTTTCACCTTACTGACGCGATTAACCGAACTCTGTACGAACGACCGAACACACTGCATCAAATGGCGCTTGCAAATCCGAAAACGATTTACACAAACTACCGATAAGACTATAAAATTATAGCACATTTTTTTAATTTCCTCAACAGCATTTCTTTTATATACATACATGTGATTATTATATCTATATACATATGCCACCGGCATGGATTAGCGCTAGCGCTGTGCATGCCTGATTTACACTTTCACCGGCTGCTGTGGCTGCTTGTATTGTGAGCAACAGGTTGCTTTTTGCTTTTTAAAACCAACTTTTTACACTCTACACCAACATTTGATAGATTTCGTATTTCATTTAACCTTAAATTCACATTCCATTAAACCTTTAATTCGGTTTTATCAATAAATTACAAATTTTCACTGAACACTATGAAATTTACGCGATGTCGATTCGACGGGCAAAGATCAAACTGGAAGAATTTTTTCAAGTACTCGCACGCATTACCTAGTTTCTCTCATCTATTCTTGTATTTTGTTGTTGCACAACGGTAAACCACTACAACGTTTCACATACATTTCCGTAACTCGTTACACTCCATCCGTCGAGCAATTGGCTTCCTCTCGTAATGCATGGAAGTAGCGGAGGGGGACATCTGCCGCAAAAACACAAAAAAAGGTTTCTGACGTGAGTTTGGAAAGAGACGCCTGGACAGGGTCGCAAATTCGCAGGATGCACTGATGATTAATTTTTTTCGTCATTCCATTAAAAAATATGAAACATTTCTGAACATTCTTTTTTGTTGGATTTTTTTCTATTTAATTCGGCTGATTACGAAGCTATTCTTGGTTTAGTGTGTTTTTAAGAAATTGGGGGCGAGAGCTTAACCTTTTAAACCATTAAAATTAAATTGTATAATGAAGTGAAATCACAATACATATATGTGAAAAAATACAGTGCGTTAAGAAATGATAGCGACCTAGTAGATGAAAAGTGTCAGAAGTAGCTTCGTAATCAGCCCAATTAAATAGAAAAAATCCAACAAAAAAGAATGTTCAGAAATGTATCATATTTTTCGAATAACGAAACCAATAATCATAAGTGCACCCTGTGAATTTGCATCCCTGTGCATGCGTGTCTTTCCAAACGCCAGTCAGAAACCTGTGTTTGTTGTGTTTTTGCGGCAGATGTCGCCCCTCGCTACTTCCATGCATTACGAGAGGAAGCCAATTGCTCGACGGATGGAGTGTAACAAGATACGGAAATGTATGTGAAACGTTGTAGTGGTTTACCGTTGTGCAACAACAAAATACAAGAATAGATGAGAGAAACTAGGTAATGCGTGCGAGTACTTGAAAAAATTCTTCCAGTTTGATCTTTGCCCGTCGAATCGACATCGCGTAAATTTCATAGTGTTCAGTGAAAATTTGTAATTTATTGATAAAACCGAATTAAAGGTTTAATGGAATGTGAATTTAAGGTTAAATGAAATACGAAATCTATCAAATGTTGGTGTAGAGTGTAAAAAGTTGGTTTTAAAAAGCAAAAAGCAACCTGTTGCTCACAATAAAAGCAGCCGGTGAAAGTGTAAAACAGGCATGCAAAGCGCTAGCGCTAATCCATGCCGGTGGTGTTTCGTGTGTATATTTATATGTTTATAAATACATACATACATTTGCATATGTATATAGATATAATAATCACATGTATGTATATAAAAGAAGTGCTGTTGAGGAAATTAAAAAAATGTGCTATAATTTTATAGTCTTATCGGTAGTTTGTGTAAATCGTTTTCGGATTTTCAAGCGTCATTTGATGCAGTGTGTTCGGTCGTTCGTACAGAGTTCGGTTAATCGCGTCAGTAAGGTGAAAAAAGGTGTGTATAGTAACTTCTCCAGTTAAAAATTGTAGCGAGAGCGTAAAAGCAAAATAGAGCAGAACATTGAAAAGAAGAGAACACAAAGCTAGTAAAAACTTGCAAGTGAACAGTTGTTTCACTGTTTTTACATTCCTGCTGCAAACATTTTACAATTTATAAATCCATTTTGAAATCTTTGCTTTACACACAAGCCAGTACATAATTGATATTTTGATTTCCATTCATTTTAATTTTGATCACGCTTAACCAACTCAACAAATGGAGGCTTTTGACAGTTCTTCTTGTTCTTCTTCTGCTAGCTAATTTCCGCTATTTAGTAAAAATTTCGCTAGCAAGAATTTGCAGCTCTCCCGTGTTATTAAGCCCACGATTCAGTGCTCTATTGAAAATTCTTTGAGTTATTATACACTTTCCCAGTAAAAATTTGCATGTTCCAGTACAAATTAGTACTGACGTTTTGTTACTATACGCACCTTAAATTAAAACGTACAAAATTGTAATAACAAAATTTGTTAATATGGCGGCTTTCGCAAACGCAAAGAAAGGTGAGTGAGTACCTATTTACTTTTATTATATTTATTATATTATATTAAGCGAAAAGTTATCTTAGTTCACCGTTTTATTATTTGTTAAGAAATTATTTAAGTGTTGTGCAGGCTCAGATTATTTATCCTCTTTAATCGATTTCATTTAGATTGCCCTGTTTGGGCCAAATCTAGTAAGTAAAAAAAAACAATAATTAGGAATTTAAAGATTATTAGCCTGCATAACACTTAAGTGGCGTAAAAGCAATATAGTTTTACAGTTTAGGACGTTTTGATAAAGTATAGATCCAATTAAAAAATTTACTCAGCAGTTATGATATTAAAATGTTCTACAGAAGTTTTTAAAGAGGAAATTCAATGGGATCCTATCCGAGATTATAAAATTTTTTAATTTTTAAAAAAGCCCTTCTAAATTTCTTTGGTAGCGCATTTACCAGAAATAAACAACAGTGCCCTGAGCGACCAGTTACAGATGAAATTGATTTTCGCGGTAATTCTGAATTTGAAAAACAGCTGTTCCATATATGTCATTATATTGACAAACAAAAGTTTTTAATTAAATACTAGGAGCCGTAACGGTTATGAACTTTATAGCTAAAATCACTAAAATTGGATTTATTGTCTATCTTCGACCCATCCGTTTAAATATTCACCTAGTCAGCTCTACTTATGTCGTCACGCTATAGCCTTCGGAATTCGTCTCCACACATCTTTGCTTTCGGTAAACTCAACTCCATAATATCCCTAATACGAATATAGGCAGCAAAAGCAGCGAAATCAAATGAGAATGAATCTCGTGTATATACATTTGTATTTATTTACGTACGTGCATGTGCATGCTTGCCATCATGCATATGTTCATTAATATCAGCTTCAAAGACCGAACGTAAGTATTACTTATTTAATCCTACCGAAAATCGCAGGATTTCGCAGTAGACAGCCAAAGCTCCACACAGCAAAGCAGAGGTTGCGCAAAAGCATTAAGTTAAATACCAGTTTCAGTAAACGTTGACTAAATAGTTGACAATTTGACTGACTGACTGACTTTGCCACTGGTTGGACGCCTGTAGGGGTCATTAACATGGTGTAGTTGACAGTTTGCATATTGTTGTTGCTTCTATTGCCTTGTTGCTTCATTGTCCGAGGTTGCTGCAAATGCTAACGGCAGTTCAAAATGTCGTTTGTCGTAACTGTACAAAATTTGCTGTTGCTGTTGTTGTTGTTGTTATTGCTATTGTTGCCACCATCGCAACGCAGGTGGAAGTTTAGTGTGTGTTCGCCGGCGACAAATGCCAATCTAGTGATTTATATGATTGTCACGTTTCCATTGTCGTGGTAGCATCGCACAGTGGGACGTCCCCATATAAGCTGCGGCCAAAAGTAGTAACCGTACTAAAAATTCGCCGAAATTTCGTATATGGGCTGTTCGGCACTTAGGAATGATGAACTGTGGAAAATTGTAAAATTCAACGCGCTACCACGCCCACAACTCTTGTGGGCGGAAATAGTAAATGTTATCCGATTTTGATGAAATTCAGAGCATATGCTGGTTTTAATGAGAAAAGCTTAAATCTGAAAGATCGTCAAAATCGGTTTAGATTATCGTCCAGTAATTCTAGAAAAACAGGCGCAATTTAAAAATTTTTTTTTTATGAAATTCGGTGTGCCCTGCTCGTTTAAGCCTAAATTTTCCAATTTGGAACATAATAAAGAGCTTCTTATTAAGGCGCTCACCTCCTACTCAGCTTTGTTGGCTCCAAGTACTAAATTTTATGGATTTTGGAGAAAATGGACAGGCACATTTATTTTATTTCTAAAGAACTTCCTATTTCTTCATTTTAAAAATGACAAAGCGAAAACATTTACAATACCTGCAAATTAAATTATGTGCACGATATGTATTTACACTGAAACTTTCAATTTTACCTACATTTTATACAACAAAAGCTGAGCTAAGGCAAGCAGGACTCCTGTCATCGAAAACGGATCCCGTCCAGAGAAACGTCCATTTTTGGCTGAACGTTGATTGGGAGTAATAGATTGGCGAGTCATTAATATCTAAACCTTCTTTAATTTCCACTTTATATTGCATATCTTTCATTTCCTTTTTGCTCTACAATAAAAATTCAATAAATTTTACAGGAGATGGGTCTATAAAAGGAAGAATAGAAGCTGAACTCGCAGTTCCTCGCAGCTGGAACTATTTGAGATATGACACACATATTTAATGTTTACTTGTCCTAAGTATAATTTAGCTCGCTTCCTAGGTCCTTTTTAAATATCCCTTTTTAAAGTAAGCACTCGAAAAATTTTACACTCACAAAATTATGTCGAATTTTAAGGTAAACTGTTTTATACATTTCAAAAGATGTATAAAAATTTAAAGCAATGTTTGACCACAGATATATTCAAAAACTGCTCATCAATCAGATTGGCTTTTTATATATCCGCACAAGTGGAAAAATGAATTCAAATTACTTGCGACAAAATGAAAATCTTTTCTTACAAATTTATTTTTTCGCATTGCTGCTACTTTAAGCTCGTATCATGATTGCAAATATGCATTTTCATCCAAAATTCTTTTTGGTTTGGGTTAGCTGGATATTTTGCTATGCATCTGCGTAATTATTTTTTCAGAATTCGCTTATCTGTTTTTACTACTTTTGGCCGCTGTAGTCCCATAGTGCATCGTGTTAATCGGCTCGTATACGCAATAGCTAATAGTCAGGAGTTGAAAGTGGAAAAGCGATGCAACAACTACTAAGCAACAACAACAACAACAGCTACACACATAGCAGCGGCTAAGCTATAGGAAGCGTGGTGAGCTGCTGTTTATAATGCCACACGTTGCATGCTTTAGCTTGGCCTTGCTACAGTTGTATGAACATACATGCATTATTCTGGATTGCTGTTTTTGGAATTATATGAAAATTCAATTGTCAGCTGAAAGTGGCAATTTTGGACACAGAACCAAATAACCAGAATGCCAAGGTATGTAGTTTGACTCTGCAATAAAATTAGTTAAACTTTTGCTGGTAGTTGGTAATTAGTGAAAATAAGTAGGTAGGTAGGTAGGTAGGTGTAGGGTTCTGTTAATTTCTCGCTGCTATCTTCTTACTTAGTATGCGAGGACCAAGTGATATTTGAAAGACGTGCACATTTGAAGATTATACATTAATGTTGGACTAACTTAAATTTTAATCGAAGGTTTGTAAAGTCTCTAAAGGCAAAATACTTTTAATGTTCTTGGTGATTCTTAACAGAAACAATTTTGTACTTAAGAGATTAGCAAGCTCAATGATTGTTTGAAGTTTACCTGCCAACCTGAAGGAAACAGAACGTCAACACTTGGCTTTAGAAGTTATCGTTTTATGGCAGCGAATTTGTCTATTAATTATTAGACTACAGACTACATTCTGTTTATTGTACTGTTTTCGTGTATTCGTTCAATCTGTTTCATGAAAAAATCAGAACAACGCATCGCTGCCATAGCCACATACCAAATTCTTGCAAAGACGGAGTAAAAACACAAAGAATCTTTCGACGTTTCATTATTTTAAAGGCAGGAAGGGAAAATAAAGTTGTCCTGGTTTCCGATCTCTTTCGGGTGTTTGTGCTATATTCGTTGCAGTCTCATCTACTCATTGAAAGCAATTACCCAGCTAGACCTTTTGAGATTGAGGGTCACCAGAGGTTTGTCCTCTTGCAGCCATTCGAATCCTCCAAGTCATTGGTGAGCGAAATATTCACCCAGTTTCTAAGGGTGGCTTGCATGGCCGATTGTCGGAACGCTATGACTGGTTACGAACTAACGAATACCTAGTTTGAGCCCTATCTAGCCAAATAGTCAGTAAAACCAGTTTGTTATTCTTTCCAACATAGACTTGCATTGTTGAAGTAGTTTCGGATTAGTTAGAGGGCCTGTCAATGCCTTCAATGCAGCTTGCCTAGCAGCATAAATATGAAACTTCTGCATCCCCACCTATTTTCTACCTCGGAGTCCCTGACCTTGAGTATTGAAAATACTGCGGTTTAGAATACTGAGCTTTTATGAAATGGGTGTGAAACGAAAGAGTGTTAAGAAATCTTTAGTTTGAACGTTTATATTTTTTTTTGTGGGATTAGAGGAGGGAACAGTTGAATTCAAATTTTTTAACAAGTTAAGTTTATTAAAAGATGGGTATTAATCGAAATGGGTTTAAAAAGGATTCATTTCTGAACCGTATTTAGGAGAGTTGCCAAGTGTTTAGAAAATCAAACCATCAGTTAATTGAAATATGTATCACAATGTCATCTCTTTGGCATGTTATTTTATTTTCAAAATACTTGTAAAGCAAGTGGCAACCGCTCGAAAAGTCGAATTTGAATTTGAAATTTGATGAAATGAAAACCCGACATCAGGTGAGACCTCTCTTCACTCAGAAACGGTTGGACGGATTTAGATGTAATATTTGGAATATTTAATTAGGTTTTTTGAATAAGGTTGCCACCTGTGTAAAAAGTTATATGAACTAAATTTTGCTATTTTAATTCTATGTGGGCCCATTAGTTTTGCTGGAGGCTTGTCTGATGTTTGGCCACTCCAGAATCCATGTCAATTCTGTCGAGTGCGAGCGGATTTCCGCTCGTAAGAATACCAACTGTAGTAAAAATACATTTCTTAATAGTTTAACCCAACTACCAGTATGCAGTTTGGCATCTTACCAAGGTAATCGATGTTTCCCGTCATCCCTTAATTGCAAACATGCTTTACTGCAACTATATTCTAAGCCCCCTACTCCGCAGGGCCATTATTAATTGATTACTTCCCTAAAAGCACTACAATCAACGTCCAGTACTTCGCTATTTTATTGGTTCAGGTACGTGAGGCAGACGTACAAAAGACACTTTGCAAGTTAGTGCGCGGAGTGCGGTTAACGTAAGACAATGCCCTGCTCACCATGATCGAACTGCGAGAAATAACTTCTGCGTAATTAAAAGATACGTAATTCATAGAAATTCACCACCGACCATACAGTATCCAGTGCTTTCAGGTCCCCCGAAATTTTCCTTCTTTAAATTAAAAAAAGAAAACAATAACGGAGACCAAAACAGTCAGTTAAACGCGGCTGTGGAAAAGCATTTTGAAGAGAATTTTCATTAAAATTTTTGCAGAGATATAAAAGCATCATATTCACGATGTGAAAATTCTGTGTCTATTGAGGGAGATTACATATTAATAAAAAATGATAATAATTAAAATGGAAAACCATACTTTTCATGCATTAAGTAACTTAAGTTGCGAGCTTATCAGCCGCCCCTCTTTCGAACATACATACACACATATTAGCCAGGTTAAAGGAAAATCATAGCACACTCATAAACAATTTTTCAAGTGAAATTATGTACTTCCGCTAAATTACTTTCGCTTCCTTGCATTGAAAAGTACTTGCCAGCTCCATTCGGTCAACACTAAAGCCAAGTCGCAGCTTTCAATTAAATGACAAATCACAAGTTCATTGGAAAGGAACTTTTTTTTTTAATTTTAAAATTTGATTTGACTTCAGCTCTCAGTTGCCATTTGTATTGACGTACAATTGAATGGGCCTGCTTACACACAAAAAAGGAGGAGTTCGCTGTGGCACTTGAAAATTGATTTACGTGGCGTATGAGCAACCATTATGAACAATTCAATGAGCCGCGGACGACTTGCTGCACTAAAGTATACACACACATACATATGTACATACTTTGATGTAATACAAACGCTGCACTTGCTGCAAATAGCATTGCTTTATGAAGCGATTGATGTCCTGTGACAGCAAAACAATTTGAATTGTGAAAGTTTGTTGGTATGCGGATTGAACTAAGAGAGAGCGGGCAACGGAAATAACTTCAGTCGATGCGGTGGCATCTGTAAATGAGTAATGATGCAATTCTGAAATTTCAATTCAATTTTTACTCTCCTTCAGTTATTTATGTATGTACGTCTGTCGCTCTTTGTGTGTGTGTGTGTGTGTGTTACGATTATTGTTTGCTTGTTTGTATGCGCAGGACGGGTGACGGGTGGAAGCGTATGACTGAGCGATATGAGTTTATTTGGTTGTCTGTTCGCGTGCTTTCTCATTAATTTATGACAGCCATTTTTAACGCTTTGCCGCTCATGCAACTTGCACTGGCGGGCATACGAATGGTTATACATACATACATACATATGTATGCACATTAGGGCAGGTTAATTTGTATGGGAGATTTTTTCGACTATGCGCGTATTACAGAAAAGGATTCTACGTAAGTGCTTAAATTTTGTATAAAAATATGCTATAAGGGTTTGTTTGGTATGAGGAATTCATTTCTGCACTTATCATTTTCTTAAAACTTCCACCAGAGGGCGCAACAGTGAACAATTTCGCAATTCGGCAAACCCCAAATTTATTTTAGATTTTTTTCGGAAAATTTGCTTAGAATTATAGGTAGAATCCTGCTATGCTATACGCAAAAAAAAAAAAAANACAAATCATCTCTCGCAGTTTTTGCTGATTACAATGCGTTGTGCTGTCATTTGCACCCAAGCTCTGGAAAAGGAACTGTTGCCCTGGTTTGTTGTTGTTTTTGTAATACGCCAACTTTTAAGTATTAGCTTACAATTGAAAATTTGAATAATGTGTGTCGTGTGGTATGCACTTATTAAACAATCTAAAGATGCACTTAAGAATCTATATTTAGTACTAGAGAGCTACCTAAATGTTTTTACTTTGCCCCTGCACTAACAATTGCACAGTAAAGTGGAGGAAGTAATATAGTAAATGAATTTGAAATAGAAGGAATTAAACTCCTTACGATCGTCGCCTAGATAAAGGATTGTCGTAAGCGTCATTTCGACGTAGTTACTCATGTAGGTTTCTTTTTTTTTTTAAGAGATGTATTCCTGACCTACAACAAGGATACAAACCAGATATTATTTAGTAAAAACGAGGAATGTATAGGATCATAAATAGCAAAAAAGGCACTAAAAAGTGTACTACACTCCTACGTATATGTATGTATGTATGTCTAAATGACGGCTTTGAGTTAAGTAAGTAATACGGTAAGGTATGTGTGCTTACAAATTCACGAGTATGCCACTTTATTCCCACGCGAGCGCAGTACGGCACATCCCAAAGCGGCACTTTATCCGCTTACCCGAGCGTGGTGCCAAGCATGTACTACATACATACATACTTTTCACGTAAATGTAAACGAATTATGGACAGCAACAGAACAAACAAAACAACCTACTATTGCTTACAGGAGGCATTTATATGCATAAACATATCTATGTACTTACATACTTACATAGTTGCATGTGTGATTTCACAGGATTGTAGTCGTACATATATACATAGATGTATGTACATATGAACATACATAAGTATGAATGTATTTAGAAGTCCACAAGTATGCGAGTCGCTGTTGAATGCCTTCATTTAATTTTGAAAATGTTGCCCATGACGATTTATGGCGATTAAAAATGAAAAGAAAGCGCTTAAAAATGCTACCTGCAGACAAGGTAGCCGAGAATGAGAATGAATTGCTTGAAAAAGGAGCGTACGCGCAGCATAAAAAGTAAGGTATGGCATATTTACAAAGAAAAATGATGCACTGAATGGACAAAAAAAGAAAATACGCTAGCGGTAAGAGAAAGCTGACGGCAGTAAATTGCTTTCATGCAAAATTGAGGCAGGCGGCTGCAGTTAATGTTGCTTTTCTGCTGTTGCATCGACAATGACGGCTTTGATGCTGACGATGATGATGACAGTTTTCCGACCGCATACATATATACATATATACATATAGCGGTAAATATCTAAGTGCATACATATGTGTGTATTTTTTATTATGTTCTTGGTCCTCCAAATATGTACTCACTTACTTACATACATACAGATATGTATATGTATGTAGATATAAACGGGCGCTGTTTCGATATAATCTAGTAAACCAATTTTGTATGAAAAGAGTAGAAAAAAAATCTTATATGCCTGCATATATGTATGTACATGAGGGTGGCCCAATTTTTATGGGAGATTTTTTCGAATATGCATAAGGGGATTCTATGTGTAATTCTAAGCAAATTGTCGAAGAAACCTTGGGTCTCAAGCACGTTTTTAATTTATGAAATTGCGAAAATAGGTTTCTTTTAGGTTTTGTTTTTGTCGTAAAGTAGTCATTAAATTATGTATAAAAACATGCTATAAAAGGGTTTTTGGTATGCAGAATACACTAGAGGACTTATATGTTTCTTAAAGCTTACGCCAGAGGGCGCAACAGTGAAAATTTCCACATTTTCTCATGTGCTAAAATAAAAACATTATTTTCGTACAAATAAAATTATAAATAATGGGCAAAGTTTAAGACTCTTAAAATTCGCGTTGATGTTTTAGTTTTTTTGTCGACTGTGCTAAGCGTTTTCTTTCATATAAAGTTTTTCAAGAAAAAAAGGTAGAAAATCAGTGCGAATTTTAAGCTTTTTAAAACTTGCACATTATTATAATAAAGTTGAATGAGCTCTAAAACTGTATACTTGAAAGTACTTTTTTAATTATTTTTAAAAAATTTTAATTTTTAAAAATATTTTGTAAACTCTTCTAAATTTTGTAAAAAATTTGAAATTCAAATTTATGTGGCGTTTTAACCAACCACCAAGTCGTATTTTAATAAAGGACAAACAAAAAAAATTGTAACAAAAAAAAAAACGTATGTGAATATTTAAATAAGTACAGTGCACACAATTTTGTGAGAGACTGTGATCAATTGAATACAAAATTTAATTCATATGGAAATGATTTAAAAATTTTATTTTTCTATACATGTGTACATACATAAATATGCATGTATTTTCTCTTACCTTTCAATTGCATTACAAAAATGTTTTCAAGGGAAAGTAAAACATATTTTTTTTTTTTTGGATTTATTTTAACACGTAAGAAAATGTGAGAATTTTCACTGTTCCGCCCTCTGGTGGAAATTTGAAGAAAAATATAAGTTCAATAATAAATTCTGTGTACAGTAAAAAATATCGACCCGCCC
>NW_016168356.1:6199-19459 GCF_001687245.7 Rhagoletis zephyria | reverse complement strand
TAAATATTTGAGTTACTATTGCAAATTTATGTGTAGTAAACTTTGAGTGTAACCCCATCTGTATGAATTACACAATTCTCGTTCGGCCTATTCGGCGAATATCATTTAACGCCGCTGTGTGCGGTTGTCTCATACGTTCTCCTAGTTTTTATTTCATAACTTTTTTTTTCGCCAGTATTCGATAGCAATGAACTTGACCGTGCTAAGTCACATCTAAACGTTAGACGCTTTAATGCGGTTCGTCAACTGCGTTCATTTTCCTCTTATTGTTGCAGGTACTGTTACTATTTCACTTGCAATTGCAGTCGCGTCTCATTTACAAAGCTCGAACACTTTTTTCCATCGTTCTTTTTGCTTCTTCTTTTTTGCTCTACGTTCGCTAATTGGAAAACAAGCTTAACTAAGGAGAAGAAGAAGAAGCAAACAAAAATAGAGGCAT
Organism: Rhagoletis zephyria; assembly: GCF_001687245.7. NCBI lineage: Eukaryota > Metazoa > Arthropoda > Insecta > Diptera > Tephritidae > Rhagoletis > Rhagoletis zephyria. The sequence continues at coordinate 19,020 of NW_016168356.1, read as the reverse complement.
AAGCTCTTGTGGCTATTGTTATTGCCATAATTGCAACATGTGCGACATAGAAATACTACATACATGCAGTTATATTATATACAAACAATCGCATTACAACTAAAATAAAATAAATAGTAGAGGGGTGGTGTAGGCAAACAAACAAAAGCTCGCCGGTGCGACGCGTGCATTCGCTTCGTTGTGCTCCACTGTCAAACGATCGTTGACTGTTTTAGTCGTCCGTCGGTAACAGATTGTTTGCGGCATAATGCAGTCAGTACCCATTCCGTTCAAGTGTCAACAAAGCTCAGCTATTAAATAATATTTCTGATTAGATCTTCTGGTGTGTTTGTAAGTATGTATTGCACTACACTTATGACAAATCTCTCTCTGTAAGCCAATAGTGGTGTAAGTGAGCTGTGTAATGCTCTCTTTCACTCACTTAAAAATTTTTTTTTTTATTCTAAAATGTAAATAAACAAACATCAAGTGTTTTATTAAAGTACTAACACAAGCATTACAATGCAATCAAATAACCATTCTCATCTGAAAATTAAGTAGAGGGCAGGGGTGTGTACAAACATATGGGTGCTGAGTAAAAGTTGACTCTATACAAATTGTAAATTTCAAAAGGGTTCGAGAATGCTTTAATTTCAATTAATTTATTCCTACTTAATTAAGTTTTAAGCGATTGCAATAATTTTGTACTACTTAAATATGACTAAAATTAAAATGAAATTAGTTTAACATTACAATAAAAAAAAAAAAAATACGATAGAGGCAGTATCATCATTTCTTGAACAATCATTTAGGGAACGTTCTTGGAGTAAAATACACCTTAAATATCATGTTTTAATTAGATTGCACACGGAAATGGTGCAACGGAAATGGTTGGAGCGGAAACAAGTGCTTCTCGTGTGTATGCATATGGTATTAATTTAACAAAAATTTGCTAATAAAATAAAGGTAATTAAAGAGGAAAGGATAAAGAGAGAGACAAAGAGACTCAATCGCGTAACTATTTTAGGGTTTTAGAGATTTTCGCGATTCTCGTGACTTATCGATAAAATAATCGATATTTTTATCGGTTTTGTTATTGATGTTTTTAACGTTTTTTTTATCGAAAATTTTACCGATATTGTTATCAATTTCGCTATCGATATTTTCGGAGATTATCCATATATAAATCGATAGATAATCGAGTTTTGTTGTCAATTTGTTATCCATTTTGTAATCGGTATTTTTAACTGTTTTGTTAGCTACATTTTTTATCGGTTTTGTTATCAATATTTTTTTCGGTTTTGGTATCGATATTTATCGATTTTGTTATCGATATTTTTATCGATTTTTCATGGATATTTTTAACAATATTTTTATCGAGTTTCTGATAGATTTTGCTACCAATATTATAATCGATTTTGCTATCGAAAATTTTGTCGAATTTTTCATCGATTTTGTTATTGATATTTTTATCGGTTTTGTTATCGATATTTTATTGGATGTTACCATCGATTTTCTTGTCGATAGAGTATAAAGATAGAAATAAAGATAAAGGAAAACAGAATAACATAAATGAACGAACAGGGGTAGAGGTAGGGATCTTAAGCAAAAGCAGATGTATGTATGTATATACATATGTATGTATGTATATTGGTTATGAGACAAGTAAGTTTCACTTCTCCAGTGTGGCCCAGGCGCACGTACTTTTTTTTTTAATAACCACTAGCAAAACCACTTTTATTTAATTACTTGCTTATATATAATAAATGTAGATGTTTTGGTCACCTTAGGAAAAATTGAATAGGTTATATTAATGTGAAAATTCTGATCCTGAAAAGTCACGAAAAGGTTCGTCGCTGCAAAAAATCCCTAAGTGAAAGGTCTTACAATGAACTGAATTCCTAGAGGGTACGCTTGCATCTCTGACCAAAGCTTTGCTCCTATTATTTACAGCTATTACCGCACACTTTTAAAAGTGATTTAGATACATATGTGTGTGTATTCAAGGTTGTCATTTAGCTTTAGTGTTGTGTTGGTGTTAGTGAGTGATAATAGTAAAATTACAGTTTGGAGGTACCTCTTTTTGATGTTGCTATTTGTACTTTGGTTTTTATTTTTCTTATACCGAAGCTGCTTCAAGCCTGAGAATGAATAGAAGCACATAAATGTGAGGGCATATGTATGCGTGTATGTATGCGCCAAATGCATTTTCACTCAGACTTAAACCACGCTCAAAATGATGTGTGTAGCAGATATAATTAAAGGCCGGGAATGAGTGAGAGTTTATTCATATAAGGGTTCATATACATATGTATGTACATACATAAGCTTATAAGCTCATTGCACCGCCACTTTTAGTAATTCCTACATACTACATATGTACTTAATAGAAATTTCAAATACTTATGGCCTTTTTCATAAAAAATTAAATCGGTTTAAAAAGCTTTTAAAAAAGTGACCTATTCATAAATTCTTTCGATTTAGAAATAATTTTAAATCTATTTTATATTTTTTGTCTATTTCAGTGCAATTTGTTCCGCATTAAATCATTCCAGAATTGCTTAATAATGTAAATTTTGACCACCTGCTGAAATACTTTTATTAATATGTATACATATATGTATGTAATTATTGTATGAAGTATTAAAAAAACAAAATAACTCTTTGTCAGCGCTATTTGTCAAAAAAGTTTTCTTAAGTTTTTTAAACTTTATTTTATTTAAATGCATGTGTACGAACATAACTACATATTCAGGTATGACATGAATTAAGGTGCAGTCATCATTTTGATATATTTTCTCCAACATTTTAAATTATTATTGCTATGGTAATATTATACTTTTGATGGACTTTAGGCCAAACTGATTCTATTTTGAGTATTTTATGATACATCGCACGTTTAATAATGTAATCTAAAATTTAGTTTTTTGGAGATTTCAACACACAATTAATAAACTAGATAAGAAGAATGTCGTCACCTGAAACAAGGCTTAGCAACATCGTAAATGAAATGGAAAAAGTCGTGACTAATATTTAAATTTTTTTTTTTCATAAAATGATGTGGGGAGTTGTAATTCGATGAAATCCATCATATAAATCCAAAAGTTAATTTATGACTTTTTTGCATTTCAACGATGATGTTTGTTACGTCTTTTTACATTTCAGGTGACGATGTGTTCAGCCTATCAGATTGCGAAACTTCCGAAAAATGGCGAAGATATGCGTCTTTCCTTTTGTCTTTTGATAAACGAACTGTATGAATTGATAAAAATTTGATTTCGTTTTCCCACAAAATTGAAAGTTCGTTATATTACACTGGTCTACAAATTTCAACTTTTTTTCTGCGAATAAGACGGGACCTGGTGTTTCTGAACGGATTTTTCGTGCTGAACACGAATCCGGGGTCAAAAATGTCCCATCACGTCACGTTTTCGAGAAAAAAGGGGTTGAAACCCCTAAAAACAGCGTTTTTGGCCATTTTTGAAAAATTGTAGAGCTGAACCCTGACGTGCTACAAACTTTGTATATGTCAGAAATTAAAGGCTAAATCGTGCCCTTTCGAATGAGCCCTATGCCGAATTAATCGCATGCACCCTTAGATCAGGGGGTGTATTTGTGTCTAGGAGTCCAATTTTTATATCCACCATATTCGACCCGTCATCTTAAATTTTTAAAATCTAACTGCAGATTCGTAATCAGCGACTTTTAATATAGTTAAAACCTTGGCATTATTAATTTTCTATGATCGTTTAAGATTAAATTCTTTCTGTGATCAATTTTTCCTGCACCCCTAAACACAAATACACCCCCTGCTTTAAGGGTGCACGCGATCAATTCGGCATAGGGCTCATTCGAAAGGGCACGGTTTAGCCTTTAATTTCTGATATATGCAAAATTTGTACCACGTCAGGGTTCAGCTCTATAATTTTTCGAAAATGGCCAAAAACGCTGTTTTTAGGGGTTTCAACCCCTTTTTTCTCGAAAACGTGACGTGATGGGAAGTTTTGGACCCCAGATTCGTGTTCAGCACGAAAAATCCGTTCGGAAACACCAGGTCCCGTCTTATTCGCAAAACCCTTGTAGACCAGTGTTATTAAACGTACGACATATTGGTCAACAAATTTGTGTCTGATCGCTTTTTTATTATATGAAGGTTCTTCATAAAGGTTTGCCGCAAGGACATCATTGCAACTCCTTTTACGTAGGTATATAGTTGAATTGATTTGTACTTAGAATATTACTTCCAATGCCTCAATATTTATTTAATGACTGCTTATAATAAATGTTTTGATATAAAGGGGCATGGATCTTAATACGAAACTATGTATCACTAATGAATACACTTGTTGCAAACTTCGTCTAACCTCACTTAATATTCCAATAAATCTGTACTTTTCGAACCACTGCTATCCGATAAGAAAGCTCGCATGCGTATTCTTAATTTGTTTCATATTTCTATTTATAAACAGACAGATACTTTGATTGATGAAAGATAAGCTTTTGTGAATAAATTAACTTTTCTGGAAATCATTGATTTCTCGTGAAAGAGGCAAATCTGTTCACGTGCGTTCATATTTGCGATATTTTGTATACATACAGTGGATTCGCGATAATTCGTAACAAAGTTTGGTTCCTTGTATAACTCGTACAAAATGTATGTTATTTGATCCCCACGATAACTCGCGATTTTCGCAGCCGAACGACTTTGTTAATTTTTTTCTAGTCTTTCCATTATTGAAAAAATGTTCTATAACTTGTAATTTACGAATTAGTAAAAAAAAACTCGCAAATCGCTTTAAACCGTTACTTTTACTTTTGATTTTGCAACCGTGTTTTATAACTAGTAATAAATGAAATGAAAATAAAAGGCAAAAACGACACTTTGGTCCTTTTTTTAAACGTACACTTGCTGTTCATTTACGCATAAGCGTATTTACCTAAATTCAGTGTAAAATGATTAAACGCGGTTGTAAAATCCTGTCAATAAAAACAAACCAAAAAAATTATAAAACCAAAATTATGAAAAAAAGAAAAAATTTGCTATAAAATATAAAATCTACTTTCACCTCAATTATTTTTTATTAATTAATAGCGTCAATAATTCATATTTTTTTACCTTGGAATCTGTTTAGGCGCGACTGCTAACACCGGACGCCTAAATGCATGCTATGCACTGCTGCATGTGCGAAAATTTCCTCTGTGTAATACACGACATTTTTGCGTATGCACTTCTCAATTGCCATAAAAGTAATACAACTTTCTTAAGTTATAATTTGATGGCAATTCAAAGTATGCTTGGCCTAGTCTGATGAATCGTCCGGACGATGCTTCCGGAGCTTTATGCGAACTCTGCTTAGCTTACAACCATGCAGGGGTCGTAAGAGATGATTAACTTTGGCAATAGCGCCTACCCACTACTTTGTGGTCCAATAGATGTAATTTTCTTTTTTATAAATACATACATAAATACATGCATATATACCAGTTTTCCCTCATATTTTTTATTTATTTTTTTTTAAATCAAGCTTCGAATTAATAAATTCAATTATAAGTTGAGAGGTGAATTATACGAAATTTAATTTCTATAATAGAATCACGAATATGATTTACTAAATGCACATGTATTTACATACATACTCCAATGTACATACATAAGATATGTCCATACAAACATACCAAACAGATAATCAATGAAGTTATTGGGTACTCTTGGGCAAAAGTTTAAAATGCATTCGCGAGTTCTTGATTGATTTGCAAAATAGAGAGGAAAACATTTATATAGGTTGAGTTCATAGAATTTGTGACTGGATTTTTTTTTTTTTTTAATTTCAAAACAGTTATTGTAGTTTGATAGTACAGGAAACAAAAATGCGACGGAATTTACTGCTGACAGTTGTCGTTATAAAAGCATGTAATACGACAGTGCTATGTCTTATCTCTACGACTAATCGCAGCATAAGCACGTGGAATATTATTAGCGATTGAAATGCCCAGATTTGTAATATTTATTGTTCGGAAACGGTGCTCAAATTTAGAGAGCTGGTGAAGCATCGAAATACATACATACATACATATATGTGTATATATTACAATTAATTTGTCAATGCCAATACATAATAAAGTAACTGCAAAAACCATCGACCTAACTGATTTCATTGCACAGCTCCCCACATATCTCACATTTGTATTTAAAAAGCCAACATAATTAATAGGTCCACCATAAACCTCCACAAACCTCGAACCGTAAATTCGGTGAATATTCGCATTCATTCATGCGACGTATACTGCGGGTTCTCTGTCATAGTATTAATAACACAATGTCCGAAGGGTCCAATTTCACAAAATACATTTTCACTAATTCCGGTAAGTAACATAAAATAATGTCAGGAGCAGGTAATAATATACCTTTGTACTATTTAGCATGTCATTGGTCGGTAACAAGAGCAACCTAACTTTAAATCTATTAAATACATTCTAGCGTGTCTCAGTTCTTTGCCCACAAAAGCGGCTATAACTTCTTTTTTTATATTCGAAACAGTAAGAGTGGCACCTTTCTGAAATCTTTATTAAATGAGCATTTTTTTACGTAATATAAAGTTATAGCTCAGTACATTTTTTTTTCACCAGAGATAGTCAAATTTGGGGAAGAAAATATCAAAAAGTTAAAAATCCCAAAATAGTCCTAATTTTATGATGGTTATGATGGTGAATTTTTCAGAACATTCTGACGTGCAACACCTCAGGGGAAAAGCACGACGCACACCTTAGAGGTTAAGATTGTTATAATAAAAATCATAATTTATCCGTTAAAATCTGATTTATGTTTTTCCGATCAAATTAAACAGTTATATAATTATTTTTATTTTTCGATCAAAAATAGTCGCTATTTGGATTCTTATTTTTTAGATAAATTTTTCGTGCTTTTTTATTTATATTTTTATTTTTATTCTTATTTTTATTTTTATTTTTTTTGTTATTTTTATTTTTATTTTTGTTTTAATTTTTTTTTAAGACAAATTTTTTTAAATCGGCCATAAAACGCATACTCCATTAAAACGGTTAAAAATAATCGAAAAAACGAAAATTCAAAATTATTTTTGAACGAAAAAATCAAAAATAAAAATAAAATAAAATAAATTCAATAAATTTCCATGCAAATTTTCGGCTATTGAATCATTTTTTTTTTTAATTTATTTGAAACTGCAGCTTTGTAGCCCATTAAATTTTAGTATAAAAACTGCAAGTTTAAAGTTTCTAAAAGACCTCGTTAATTTTTGAGGATTTTTTTCTTGAAGGTGTTTCGCATTTTTTCCATGCAAAGTGTTTTCGAAAATTCATGGAAATTTCATGAAAGAAAATGCCAGAAAAAATTTCCAGAAATCACCGGTAAGTCCTAACTATTTAAAACTTACACTTTATTTTACTTTATTACATATTCAAAGGCTACCAAAACGCATATCAAAAAAAAAAAATTTAAAATATCTGATCTGAGTTGAAAATTAGCATGACAATTTTTATTGAATTTCTCACAAAGTTCAGTAATTGTATTTGTATATTATTTGTTGTAGTATTAAGCATATTTTTATAAAAAATCAGCGGGAAGAAATGAAAATAAAAATGTTTGCAAATGTTGTGAAAAATCCTCTGGGCAAATAAATATCTTGGCGGGTAGTGTATGAATGTACTAACTCTTACATTACTCATACGCCATGGAACTCATATTTTAGTGTAAGGGGTTTTATTGCCCAATTTCAAAGTCAGTACACAATGGTAACTTGATTACATAGTAATATAGGTACATACAATGCATCTAATACAAATTAGTTAATAAGGTAAATAAATAAAAATTCAATATTTCAAATTAAAAGGTATGAAGATAAGTCAGAAAACCATTTTACCATTTCACATACATTTATGTCGTAATTTTACCGCCCGTCATAACCGAATACCTAAATACGCACTCTTATTGTAAGCCTAGGCTCGAGGACGGGTCGGCGCAATATTCAAATAGAGGTGACCTCCCTGACACGGAATGGACATTGTGTGAATACCTTTGCAAAGAAAACAGTTTTTAGTAGAGACATAACATAAAATGGAGGAGAAGTTCGGCCAAACAGTACCAAATACATGCAATTATTTGTTATCTATAGACTATACTACAACGATAATCATAATATTAAAACAGGTGAATTCTTGCCAATTAATGCACTAGTAGAGAAGAGGCATGAATGAGACATTTATGTACATACATGCATACCATATACATAAGTATTCTTAAATTTCACATAAAAACGAAAGGAGCTAGAGAAAACTTGAACATTAGCCCGCTATATCGGCTTTTATCAATCTTTGTATTATTTGAGGGAAAACATGCGTTACGACTTACATATGTATGTATGTATGTATATGGATCTATTTATTGTTGTAACTCTTTAAACCCAAGGCTATTTATAAAGCTAAAGGACGGAAATGTACCCGTCCCGTGTTGTAACTCGTAGTGTCCTGTCATAGAGTTCAGCGATTTCTTTGGAGGAGCTTATGCATTGCCTTTTTCCCCTCTGTCATTTGTCACTGAGGGGAAACCTGAAACATCAGGTATGTGAGTGCTTGGCAATTATGCTGTGCATCGAAAAAATCTTCACTTAAATTATAGTTCAATATGCCCATTGCGGCAATAAAAAATGCAAGAAAGTAGAAATTTATTTTTGAAACAAATTTGCACCCAATTTCTCTGATTTATTTTAGATACGTATGTATGAAACGTTTTCTGCTTCGGCTGTCATTACATCATTTTTTAATTGATATGTTACGGGTATCATGCAAATACAGTAGAAGCGATCGATCGTTTGTCGAACATCGGCTCGCGGAATGAGTGCTTTTGCTATTAAAAGGCCAGTAGCTGCATGTGAAGCTGATCGCTGCGACGAACACAAAACTACTCAAACCGCAACTGGCATTTGTGACAATAAATTACATGGAAAGAAACATTTTGCCGGAACTCGAGCGCAGTAGGGCGGCATAGAATTTCAACTTATTTAGGATTGTTTTATTATTAATGTAATTTGTAATGCATGCAATCAGGTTTTGTTTTTTTTTAATTTACTTTATCTACGTAGTAGTAATTAAATCGTTGTTGCCCTTTCTTCTTCATATTTTAATGGGACAATTTTTCATTGTTTTTTTTTGGTAGTTGTGTGTCTTCTAACATTTACAGGTCGTATTTCGCACTTTTCACTTTCTTCATACAGCTACTTAGAATATCTTCCAACAAAACAAAATACCCCCGTCTGCTCCGCGCGTTTGCTAATTAAATAGCAATTATAGTAATTAAGTTTAGTAAAAATCGCCAACACAGCAAATGCGAGACTTTGTAAGGTACACACACTTACACACACACACACACACTCATACACAAATAAGATAATACTCTCTATTTACGTTGCTGCACTTTACCGGCTCGACCCGCTACCCCTTTGCAGCTTGTCCACTTGGTTATTAGCTCATTTGCTGTTTATTGTAATGGGAGGTACATATGTGCGCACTAGCATTTGTAAGATCAGCAATTACCGCCTTCGTATGTATGTGTGTGTGTGTGCTTTTAAATATGCAATATGTAGTTTTTTGTGTCTCTCAAAATTACATAATATTTCTTTTCCGCGTTCAATCGAATGCAGTGGTTTGCGGCTTGCCTTTCGCTCCTCTATTCGCCCCCCGGCAGCTGAACTGCGTCGGGCTGCACTTGAACTGTTGCACTTGACGAAGGCTGTGCGCGCGTTGTGAAGCTTTCGGTTTGTACGTTTAAGCTTACACAGCGCACTGTTTCGGTATGCACAGCTACTTGCGTAGAACTATTCCGCTTCGCCGTTTAGAAATTAGAAAATCGATTGCAAATCTCTCACTTAGATTTCTATTCAATTTTAATTTGTTTTATTTTAAATTTTTCATTTCATCGTGGGTGGTTACATACAAAAATATGCCAACTTATTGGGTAATCAATCGCACAACTTTCTGCATTCTTTCCGGAATTACAAAAATTTTTTTTTTTTTTTTAATTTGTGTGCATCAACATAGCAAATATTATTCTCACACGATCGCATGCGCTATTAATGCCCGACGTTGAAGTTGAGTTGTCGTCTCACTTTGACTCGCACTGATCGCTACCGCATAGCTCCAATAATATTGATCAATACCCTCGTACATATGTTTTTTTATTAAAACCGCCACCGTCAACGCAATTGTAAACGTTTCGACCAAAAACGCTCTACATATGACCCATTGCCGTCACCGTTACCGTCATTGTTCACTGTTCACGTCGTCTTCGCGCTTGTTCCACTAAACAAACTAAAGTCGCAAATTTCTAAGCTTATGCACTTTTTACCAGCCGTCGTCGTTGGCTTTGGTAGAAAAAAAGGTTCTCACTTCCACATTCACACACATCCGTAAATTCTCAGGCTTTGGTAGAAAAGCACTCACCGCAAAAAAAAAACAATTCTCGAGCTTCCAGGTATGTAGTAGCTGCATATGATGGGGGTAGGTAGGTGCTACATAGCATAACCTTTGCGCTGACTGGCTGGCTGGCTGGCTGATAGCTTTTGGGGAGAGGGTGCATGAGCGTGCGATTGAGTGAGATGATCGGAGGGCTGTAGGCTGACAAAAATGGAAGAAACTAAATCGAAGTTTTCGAATTACATACATACATACATGAAATGCAGGAAGTTTAGATGCTGCAAGTTAGTCGAAAAAAGAAGACTAGTAACTATAATATTATTTTTTAGTTTTACACTCAAGCTTATATTGATTTTGAGATTAAGGAGAGTGCATTTCATAGAGTGACTCAATTTGTAGTTGGCTATTTGGTGAGTTGTAGTTGGTAGAAATTCGTTGAAGACGAGGTAAGCAAAGCTTTTTGTTGGAAAATTTTAAGTAGGAGTATATGGAACGGCCTCAAGCTCAATAAAATGGTACATATAAACATTCATATTACAATCTTCAATGCCCATCTTACTCAATGTGGTTGCGTCCGTTTGACACTTTCTGGTTGTTCTGGATTCAATCGTTTGGTCAACGGGCGCGAGTTAGTTGCTTGATTTAAAGTACTCACCTTTCGATGTTCTTTGAAACCTAAGCGCCACTGGGTCTAAGCAGATTCCACTTAACATTCTCTCCGGAAAGGACTGCACTGAATTGAAATTTTAATTTGAATTTGAATGACTGTTCTACTTGAGACCGGTCAATGAATGCTGTTCTCTATTTCGTACTCATCAGCACACCCCTCTATCAATCTAAGTTGGCCACCAGGCCATGGTATGATCCGTGTTAGAAGTGTCATCCCGGAGTGGAACAGTTCGCCTGTGCAACATAGAATTTTAGAGCTACTCCATAAGGGGGCGTCCTCTCAACCTTTCTCCACAGGTATCGTCGTTACACTCAATATCAGAGGAAACCCTCAGGTCACTCTGTATGATCTAAGGAAGGAACAATTGATAGCAAATTGGTCGGTCAAAATCGTTTAGGCGGTTACAGTGCCAAATAAGAAGAACAATAAGAAGAAGACTTCTTCTAGCTCTGGACTTTTTATTGATCCTACAGAAACGGAGCTCGTCTTGATCACCAGGAAAAGTAAAGTGACGAATTTCCAGCTTTCCTCGAAAGGCTGCTTATGGCCTCTGACAGTGTCAGGTAATTAAAAGTCGTATACCCGATGAGCGAGTCAAAAACCAGCAGTTGCTTTAAGCTGCTGTAAATACGTCATCGAAAAGCGACTGTCATTACAATTTCGGTGCAGAAGATAAATGTCAAATATATTCCACGGGCGCATGGAAGCTACACATAGCCCTGGCAGTCTGGTAGTAACCATCAATAGCATATTTACTACAAAAATGGAATAGAAATTATTTCTGAAAAGTCTGTGAATTTACTTCCATGAACCACAAATGTATTGATTGGCGATAATTTTTCGGGATATCTTCCAATGAACTTATGTCAAGGTTCCGCGGAACTTAAATCCATGAAAGTCTTGTCGAAATCCTAGAGCCAGCGCCGCGAGATCTGTCATTCAGCTTAACCAGACCATGATAACCCAGTAAGGTCTGGGTGGATTTTTTGAAATTTAGCTGAAACACCATGTAGCCAGCAACAAATCAGGACGCCTCTCGTACTCTCAGACTTGGAATTTTCATAAGAAGCATCTAGCTACCACGGCTTCCTTAATAATGAAAACAACTATTAAGAGGCATGCAATGCTCCCTAATCCTGTTAATTGCAAATTGCTAATTAAAATGCAATTTTTCTAAAATACTTGTATCTATGTAAGTAGCTTTGAAAGCAAACTACTCTCGCAACTCTTACCATTTTCACTCCGTACATAAATATGTAAATATTTCCTTGTTGAGCAAAATATCTCACCGATCATATTGGATAGTTCGCTATATGAATGTGAGTTCGTGTGAAACTTAATACCTGTGAATATAATCGCTGTAAACAAAACGAAAATAGAAAAAAAAACGAATATGAAATAAAAATCAATTTCAACCGCGGTATCATCTCCATTTCCAGCCGCTAAACAATCAGCGTTGTCAGCTCGAATCGTTTCATTTTTGTGTTCATCGCGTTGTGCGCCAATCCACCCGCTCGCACCAATGGCACTCGTGCCTGAGCGGCGTGCGATCAACTCATTTGCCGATGCAAATGAAATTCAGTATGACTCGACGTTTTTTATTTGTTCTTTTTTTTTAAAGGCATGCATTCACTCTGGCCAACAACAAAAATAGCAAATATTGCATTTGACTGACTTACGTGAATTACTTAATAGTATACGTATACGCCGCACAAACACATACATA